>NC_091952.1:35152640-35452640 GCF_031021105.1 Erythrolamprus reginae
CAACTTCTGGCTTTCACAACAGCTATATCAAACAATCTTGAAGTTTGCCTCTTCTGGACTTTGTATTTTATTCTGATTGCAGTGAAGAAACCTTGCAAATTTTTTTGTTGCAAATACAATTTAAAGTGGGTCAATCTTAGTGGAGAAATGTGGGTGCCAATTTTAACTGTTCCTACAGCAGGCCCGTTGTGGAAGAGTGTCAGATACTGGTTCCATTCTTAAAGGTAATCATCACTTCACATTCCCACATGCACAATGCTGCAATATCAAACCAAGAGGAAGGATTTGCTTCTTATCTAGGAATATGACAATTATCTAGAAATACTAATTATAACTGTAAAGGACACACAGATAATCAATACATTCCTAAACATGGCTATTTCAGTGATGGTAGGAAACAGACAACAATCACCCCGATTCTCTAATGCAGTGTTTCTCAACCTTGGGAACTTGAAGATATGTGGACTTCAACTCCCAGAATTCCCCAGCCATCCGTGTTGTCTGTGGAATTCTGGGAGTTGAAGTCCATACATCTTCAATGTGCCAAGGTTGAGAAACGCTGCTCTAATGTTTATGTTTTGGCCAATTATATTTGTGGGCAGAGGGCCTTACTTTAAGCATCCCCGCCATTTGCTAATCAGCCTCTGCTTTACAAATGATTGATCTACTATCTTTACATCAAACTATGCCAGCATGTAATGTTTTGGAATTTCCACAATCCTGTTAAGTGAAGTTGTTTCCACAATGCCTTCCTGTTAAATGTGCAGCAACGATTACATATGATACACTTGAAAGGTATTTCATTACTGAATATTTTTTTGTAGGGGATTTTGTCTCTATGTATGACTCATAATATTTCAAACTGCTCTTTTCATTGCTTTTGTACATGAAATAATATGCAAGAAAGATCATGAAAGATGAGGCCAAGAAATGCTGCATAGGGAACAGTCAAATAAATGATGGCATTGCCCGCAGCTGCATAATAGATGCAGAAAAAGTCTCAGAAGAACCCTCCCAAGTGTCTCAAACTGCAAAGGAGATGGCAGGAGTTTTGTACTTTCAGACTTATTTATTTATTTATTAATATTTGTCAAGTATGTTTTTGTAGTACAGTGTTCCCTCGATTTCCACGGGTTCAAACTTTGCTAAAAGTCTATACCACGGTTTTTCAAAAATATTAATTAAAAAATACTTCATGTTTTTTTCCCTGCACCATGGTTTTTCCCACCCGATGATGTCATATATGTCATTGCCAAACTTTTGTCTGCCTTTAATAAATATTTTTTTTAATAAACTTTAATAAATAACCCTGGTGAGTAATAATCTAAATGGTTGCTAAGGGAATGGGAAATTGCAATTTAGGGGTTTAAAGTGTTAAGGGAAGGCTTGTGATACTGTTTATAACCAAAAATAGTGTATTTACTTCTGCATCTCTACTTCACGGAAATTCGACTTTCGCGGGCTGTCTTGGAACGCATCCCCCGCGAAAACTGAGGGAACACTGTATACAAAGAAACAACACTGTTTATATATACCCTGTTTTCCCGATAGTAAGACACCCCTGATTGTAAGACGTATCGGGGGTTTCAGGGGGGTCGGCTAATATAAGCCGTACCCCGAAAGTAAGACATATGTCTTACTTTCGGGGAAACACGCCTCCCGTATTGCCGCCTCCCTCTCATCTAGCTGCGCGCCGCCTCCTGCCCATGTCCACACCGTCCCCCTCTCCATACGTCGCCGCGTCTGCCACCTCCCTCTGATCTTAATGAGCGCTGCCTCCTGCCCACTTCCGCGCCGCCCCCTCTATACATCACCGCGTCTGCCACCTCCGTCTGATCCAAATGAGCGCTGCCTCCTGCCCACTTCCACACCGCCCCCTCCATATGTCACCGCGTCTGCCGCCTCCGTCTGATCCAAATGAGCGCCGCCTCCTGCCCACGCCTGCGCCGTCCCCCTCTCCATACGTCACCGCGTCTGCCACCTCCCTCTGATCTTAATGAGCGCCGCCTCCTGCCCACTTCCGCGCCGCCCCCCCTCCATACGTCACCGCATCTAAATGTTCATTTTATGGTTAAAACAAAAAATTCGACATTTTTTTTCCAATATAAGACATACCCCGAAAGTAAGACATAGTGGGGCTTTTGGGGATAAAAAGAAAGTAAGACACTGTCTTACTTTCGGGGAAACACGGTATGATATTGGTACTATTAAGAGAGAAACATAGGATAAGGATGGTAGACACACTTGTGCACTTATCCATGCCCCTTCCTTTTAGGACCTCTTAGGAATAGGGTGAGGTCAAAAGAGGATAGTCTAAGGGTAAAATTTTGGGGGTTTGGTGGTGAAACAAGAGTCAGGTAGTGAGTTCCATGCAAATAACTTGGTTGCTGAAGTCATATTTTCTAGTCAAGTTTGGAGCGGTTTACTTTGAGTTTGTATCTGTTATGTGGACCTCACTTTGCTTGCGGCGCTGCTGCGGCATCCTTTCACGTAAAAATAAAAAAATATTTTTACATGAAAAGACCTCCTTTTGCTTGCGGCGCCGCAAGCAAAAAGAGCTGGGGAATCCCACGAAGAGATTCTGGGGGCGGAGCTTTGACATCACATATACCGGGAGGTTGCTAAGGACGCCAAGGTGATCACTCTCTGGATTCCATCCTCTCTCCATTATTCTAGTGCTGTCCCCAGAATCCAGGAAGTGGGATTCCCCAGCTCCTTTTGTGCCTCCCTCCCAGCCTCCCAACCGACCGAGAGCACCCCAGTGTTCACCTTCCTCCGCCGCCACCAGCGCCTGGCTCCTCCTCCTCTTCTCAGCAGATGACAGCCGGGTGGTGGCTTTTGCGGTGTTTGGCATGAACGCCAAACCAAAGCATGATTTTTTTAAAAAAAATTGGTTCGGATTTGGCATGCCGAACACCACAAAATTCGGTACGGACCCGAATTGTGTGGGTTCAGTTTGCCCAACACTAATGCAGACAATAAAATTGAATTAGTTCATCTGGTCATGTTTTCTGTCTAGTCTACCTGGGAAGGCTAAAAATCAATTTTTTAAGTCTAAAAGTATGAAACTCTTGCCATGCCCTATACAGTATGAAAAGCTAGGGAAGGTTTCTTCCATGTCTATTTCTCTACAGATTATGCAATGCATGGACAATTCCCTTTCTTATCTGACTGTTCCCTAGGCATCCTTTTTTTTGCTCCATTTCTGAACATCTTTCTCACATACTATTACAATACATGTACTTTTGTTATATAGCATTTTAGGGTTGTTGTTGTTGTTTTTTACAAAACTTTGGATATTAAAATTTGAAAGAGTATGCTAGGATTAGCATTTGTTCAATTCTAGTATAGCCATGTTGCAATTTAAAGCTTTGGTTTACAAATAACTAATTTTCATGATCAGGAAGTAAGATGCAGGCCATAGAGATACTAAATCAAATTTGTGGCTTTAATGAGAAGAAGATACATTATGAGAACATGATCATTACAGCACCATGTACCCAACATGTTCCCACTTGCATCATATTTAAAATTTGGTATAAGATCAACTTAATGAAAAGCAACATGAACAAAGACAGTAAGAAGCTGTTTAATCCTACTTAAGCAAAAGTCATTTATCTTCTAGGATGTGATGGTATTACAAAGTAGTTCTTCAAGAACTGATGAAACTGTAAAGATAAGTCACTGGGGAAGTCTTTTTGATCTTTTTCATGCAAATTGTTGGACTTTGCATCTTCACATACAGAATTTCTCTGGAATAGAAATGAGTATGTTAGTTAGACCAGCTTATTTTCTTTCTATTGCTTCTCACTGCTAGACATTCACCCAATAAAACTGACAGTTGGTATTCTTTTAAATTTCAAGGGAAAGGAGGAAGCAGACATCAAAATAAAATTGGTTTAATCTTCTGCTTGTACCTACATTAAAGGAATACTCATTATCATTCTTTATATCCCCCCCAAACTGAGTTCTTGCAATTTATTGCATGAATCAATAGAATGAAAAAACACTCATTGTATTTATGGGCAGAAAACCCACAGGCTTTCACAATAGTTCAAACTGCCCCTGTTTCCAAGCTAATATTATTTTTTTAGGGGAAAAGATTCACACAAAATATTTGGCAAAAAATATTTTAGAGATATATTTTATATTTTGAGCTTCCCCCACTGCAAATATTAATATATTTCAATCTTACAAAAGAAAATGAAGTGAAAAATCTGAAGGAGAATTGCTTTCTGATTTGTGCTATAAACTATTTAAAATATGTAATCCAGGTAAGGTTTGCAAGAATCCACAAGGATTACATATCTATCCCTATTATGTGCTTGAAAGTGCATCTCATTTATCTTTTGTTAATTTGGAATAATATTATTACTGAATTGCACATGAGAGATTTCTTTTTGGGATTAATGAATAAGAATTGATAGAAAAAATACACAATGTTGACATCACAGTCTGAAAGATGATGAAAAGCAAGGTAGGAAAAAAGAGGAGGAGAGAACAAGTAGGATTAAAGTGTCAACCCAAAAAACAAAAAAAACCCACCACTACCAAAACAAAACAAAACAAAACTTAGGAGGGAGATGTTCTAGGCCCCCAAAGTATAGGGCAGAATTTTCATCAGATAATTCCACAAGTTGTTCTATGATGTTCACAAATGTACCTGGCATGCCCAATTTTTTATACGTGATTCTTTTCATATCACCATGAAACCATCTTTCTCTAGCTGTGAAAGACTTATCCTTGTATTCTAACATAAATATTTAGCGAAAACCTGCCCTTTTCAGAATTACAGAGTCCCTAGATCATTGATATTATTCTGCTCAAATAAGTAAGAGAGAATGATAGAATTCTTGTCTGATCTTGAAAGTTGATATGTTTTAGTTGGCTAATTTATAAAGGGCATTTCATATAAGATGATAGTTTTGAATTACAAAACATCATCTGGGAATGGGAACAAAACAACAATATCAGATTCCTGCTCCTGGCAAGATAAGTGTTTTTTTTTATTTTTAGAAAATACATATTCTGCAACTTCTTTAAAATTTATCATGAAACAGTGCCTATAAATTGTGTCCAAACTGGAGCATTGCTTTTCTTAAGGAAAAAACAGGCATTTTTAAAAATCTCACAATAATTTTACATCTGTGATTTTAAGAAGCGAATATATTGCCTCTTATGTTTTTCTTTTTACAAGAACATTAGTTCTTATAGTTCAGCTTTAATATCCTTTGCTAAGTTATCAATAATAAATTGCATATAATAAATGGGCTATGCTATTTGTTCAGTGTAACTGGTGAACAAATTGTATTGCTATTGAATTAAACCGGTGGTCTGCTTGGAGAAAGAAAGGCCAGCATATGGAATGGAAAGAGAGAAGGGGTGCAGAGAAATTGATACAAACACGCAACACTGAAAATACACTCTTTTTTTTTGCTATGAGTTTTTCCAAGTGGGCTGATTTGGGATTTCCAAGGCAGGTAATCCATGGTGGAAAGTTATTCTTTGCAAAAAAAACATACTAAGAACATTATCCTGATAAAGTCATATATTCTGTGATAAGTATTGGATTTCAGTATATACTGTAGATAACTTTATAATGTTTATAACTTTATAGATAACTTTATAATCATAACTTTAAGTAATATATTAAAATGCATATTTTAAAGAAATATTGCACAGCTACTGTATATACAGATGGAGCAACACCACATTTTACTAACACTGATATTACCTAATTGACAATGAAACATTTGCAACCATGTTAAGAGAGCACCAAGGACCAAATATAAAGCTCATGATAACTATGAATAAACATGAACACAACACTGGGGCTTATATGGTTGGGGCTTATGTATCTTATCTTATTTAAGATACAAATATTATTGCAGCAGAGGCGGAGTAATGACACGGACACAAGAGCTGGATTTAAACTGGGTCATTTTTATTAATTTTTATTAATTAAATTTGCATAATTTATTCAAATAAATTAGCATAAATTAGCATAAATTAACTATAACCCTAACAAGGACTCGCAGGGTCAAACAATTGCTTCCGGGGCGGAAAATGGCGTCAGAAAAACTTCTGAGGCAACTTATGGGTGTAGCTCCATACTGATCCAGGTGAGGGGCCCCGCCCTCCCCTGAGTCACTGCCATGCACCTGCATGTGGGAGGTCCTGCCTTCTAACCCCTACAAGGGGAAAGAAATGGGCGGGACCCAAAGACAGGTTCCCCCCAATTGCTCAGGTTGCTTCCACCATGAGCCGTTGGAGAGAACCTGTCAATCATCCCCAAAGAGGCCCAACGGAGAACACGCAGTTGCTAAACCACCACCCAGTTTTCTGCCCCTAACCTGCCTACCCAAATGACCAGAGGTAAGCCAATTAGCCTAAACAGGGGCGAAGCACCCCCTAACCATTGCCGCAGTGTGGAATAGGCGAAAAAACGGTCGCAGAAAGTGCCGAGACCGCCAAAAATTCCTATTCGGCCCCCCTAAGGACGAACCTCAGTGGCACACTGAAAGATAGGGAGGGCGGGTGGGTGTTTGCTTTGACGTTGTCCAGGGCGAAAAGGAGGCCCTGGAGCCTGCCCAGCCCTTTTATAGGGCTGGCAGGCTCCGCCCTGGACAACGTCATCAGGTAGGCCAAAGCCACCCGAAGTTGGCCGAGATCTCACGAAATCTCGCAAGATCTCGGCCTTTCAAGATGGCGGCTGTGCCGAGGGCCGTGTCTCCCTGGCCCTACCACAAAATGAGCCGGGGATGAAGTCACCGGCAGGTATTCTCACCCCTTTTTAACCCAACATGTTTTGTTTTTACAAAAAAACTTGAAAACTTAAAGGGATTTGGAATTGGTTGAGAAGCCTGCTGTATTGCTATAACCACTGCCTTCTAAGATGTAGGATTGCCCTGAAAACTCATTAGCTTTAAGAAATTTCCTCTGTGACAACTTAGGTTGCCCCTTTAGTGAGTTAGAAACTTCTAATATAATTCCATTCCTTCTGTAATTTCCACTCTGATTTTCTTAATGGCTTTGAAGACTCCTGATAGGACATCAGAGACTATTGGTGATTCCTGGACCATGCTTTAAAAACTTCTGTCCTCTTTTGTCCTCTGGTGTTCCCAATAGCTGGCAACATGCATACTTTATAAAAACTGGATTTTTTAAAGTCTTATATTGTGATAATATTCAAGCCAGGTGATGTAAGGTGACCAAGTCTTCTCAAAAAGAGATGTCAATAAAAAACAAAATAAAATTATAAGAATGCTTGTAACAATTCAGATTAATATAATAAAGACATGATATGTAATGCAGTGATTAATATACTAGGCTTAGATCATGGAAATTAAGTTTTAAACCTGATAGAATTATAGGGATAGTTTGTGCCCCCATTCTATTTCACTAAATAATTTTACCTCACTGTCTTATTACTGGGAGGATAAAGAAAAGGTATTCATGAACATCACACTGGCTCTCAAGAGATAAATGGAACATAAATGCAAAAATTGATACAGAAATACGATGCAGCAATTGTTATGTTTAAAGCACAGTACACAAAGCAGTTGCATTGAATTTATGGGAATATTGATTGATTTTGTTTCTTATGGGTGGGGAGTCTTATGGCGTTTACTATAGGTAGTCAATTGTTTATTATCATGTTATACTAATAAGGAAGAACTTCCTGACGGTCAGAACGATCAGCCAGTGGAACAATCTACCAGCAGACATTGTGAACTCCAATACTCTGGACATTTTTAAGAGGAAATTGGACTGCCATTTGGCTAGGATGCTATAGGGTTCCTGCTTAGGCAAGGGGTTGGATTTGATGACCCGCATGGTCCCTTCCAACTCTAACAATAAATAAATAAATACATTGTTTATTAACATTTTATGCTATAGAAAGTTTAAATGACAGTTTATGATAGTCTGATTTGATTTGGGAGCAGATAGATAATTCAAAACTAATCATTATATTCAGGTACTAATCTCTCTATGTGTTTAAGATTTAAGAAAAAGAAGTCATATCACTTCAGCGGAAAACTCAAATTTCTTAGTAGGTTTTCAGATTCAAATGAAAGTTCCAACCAGAAAAGAAAAAGTTAAACAAAGAAATGGATTTCTGAAAAAGAGAATTTTTTTTCAGCTAAGAAGTAATAATAAAAAATAGAATTGTCTGTCTATACATTTAGGGAGAGAAAGACCAAGAGTCTAGTAGCAGAAGAATTAATCAGTGAGCCCTCTATCATCCTTCACTCCTTGATGACATAAGCATAGTCTCTTATTATTTAGCTCTTATTATTATGTATTTTACTGTAGAACTTTTGAATTAATTTCTAATGCCATTAATCACTATCATTTTAAAATTCTCATTGGGAATTGATTATGCCTTAAGGGTTATCAGTTAAACAATTGCTATATTGATGGATTGTTAAGCCATAAATTAATTAATTTCTTTGATTCTCTGCTCTTTAAACTTGTTTTCTTACATCAAGATAATCTTAAAAAGAACTAAAGCTTAAATTTATCTGCTTTCATATTCTTTTTTGGGGGGAAATACACCCTTATTTAATTCCTGAGGTTAGACTGAACATTTCACTGGAACCTCAGAAATTTTTTTTAATTAGAAATTTAAAAAAGGAATGCTATAATTAAAATCACATAACAATTATCACCCAGCTATTGTCCTTGGTATGTAGCCAACTAATGACAATTTTTAAAGTTTGATTGAGGTCAAATCAAGTCACAGGTATTTCTATAGTGTATTAAAATAAAATTTGTTTTTGTGAGGTAGGCTACTTTATAAGAATTAAACAAGACAATTATACAATTGTTTTTATGTACGGTTATAAGTTTAAATGGGGAATAAAGGCAACTACTTCTATCTTGATTCACCTGTATGACCTTGTCTGGTTCTTGACTTTAAAGCAGCATCTCACTTATAGTCTGTCTTTAAGATTTATTGTCCATTAAACCTTTATATAAATTTATTCCTGTATTAGTTTTTATTCTTACAGCATTGGGTATCTTAGTCAGATAGAGAGAATAGAATTGTATGAAATTGTAGAGTATCCTGTGATCAGTGATGTGTTAGAGCTGTCTTATACTAGATCATAGACTCTGTTGTTAATTTTTCTGGAGTTTTGTGACACAGTTAACAGTAGAAGAGAGCCTCCATGGCTAGTACACCAAACAGTTGTTCTAGTACACCAAGTTGGAATGCTAGCCATGATGTTTTCTTACCTTCATCATTACTTCTGATTAACCCATATTTTAAAATTAATACTAGAAAGAGCGGCTGCTTAGACAAGTTACTCTTCCTGTTTCCTGTTGCAAATTGTGAGATAACAAACTTATTTATTCATTCATTCATTCGTTCGTTCGTTCGTTCGTTCGTTCGTTCGTTCATTCATTCATTCATTCATTCATTCATTCATTCATTCATTTATTTATTTATTTATTTATTTATTTATTTATTTATTTATTTATTTATTTATTTATTTATTTATTGGATTTGTATGCCACCCCTCTCCGCAGACTCGGGGCGGCTAACAACAATGATAAAAAACAACATGTAACAATCCAATTTAATAAAACAACTAAAAACCCTTATTCTAAAAACCAAACATACAGACAAACATACCATACATAACTTGTAATGGCCTAGGGGAAGGAATATCCTAACTCCCCCATGCCTGGTGACAAAGGTGGGTCTTGAGTAATTTGCGAAAGACAAGGAGGGTGGGGACCATTCTAATCTCTGGGGGGAGTTGATTCCAGAGGGCCGGGGCTGCCACAGAGAAGGCTCTTCCCCTGGGGCCCGCCAAACGACATTGTTTGGTCGATGGGACCCGGAGAAGGCCAACTCTGTGGGAACTTATCGGCCGCTGGGATTCGTGTGGTAGAAGGCGGTTCCGGATGTATTCTGGCCCAATGCCATATAGGGCTTTAAAGGTAATTACCAACACTTTGAATTGTGATCGGAAACCGATCAGCAGCCAGTGCAGGCTGTGGAGTGTTGCAGAAATGTGGGCGAATCTAGGAAGCCCCACGATGGCTCTCACGGCCGCATTCTGCACGATCTGAAGTTTCTGAACACTTTTTGAAGGTAGCCTCATGTAGAGAGCGTTGCAGTAATCGAAGCTCGAGGTAATGAGGGCATGAGTGACTGTGAGCAATGACTCCCTGTCCAAATAGGGCCGCAACTGGTGCACCAGGCAAACCTGGGCAAATGCCCTCCTCGCCACAGCTGAAAGATGATGTTCCAATGTCAACTGTGGATCGAGGAGGATGCCCAAGTTGCGAACCCTCTCTGAGGGGGTCAATAGTTCTCCCCCAGGGTAATGGACGGACAGATGGAATTGTCCTTCTTGGGAGGCAAGACCCACAGCCACTCCGTCTTGTTTGAGTTGAGTTTGAGTTTGTTGACACCCATCCAGGCCCCAGCAGCCTCCAAGCACCGGCACATCACTTCCACTGCTTCGCTGACTGGACATGGGGTGGAGATGTATAGCTGGATATCATCGGCGTATTGATGATACCTCACCCCATGCCCTTGGATGATCTGCTCTAACCCTGCTCTAACCCCAGTTAAATAATTAGTTCCCACTTTTGTCATTCATTGTGTACCTACATTCAAAGTTGTGAAGGATTCTCCCCTCCCTGTTTTCTTAGAGACTGGGACAAAATACTGGCTATTTGGTTGAAAGTGGAGGAAAAGAAGGTGAGGTGGGATTCAGCAGGTTCTGACAGTTCTGGAGAATCAGTAGTGGAAATTTTGAATAGTTTGAGAACTGGCAAATACAATTTCTGACTGGCCCCACCCCATCTATTCTTTGCCTGCCAAGTCCCAGCTGATCGGGAGGAAATTGCAGTAACCTTCCCCTGAAGTGGGGAGGGAATGGAGATTTTATAGTATCCTTCCCCTGTCATGCTTACTAAGCCACGTCATGCACACAAAGTCATGCCCACAGAACCGGTAGTAAAAAATTTTGAACCCCACCACTGAAGGGAATGATTTGCATGGCTTTCTTTACAGAATACATAGGTCATCTATTCATCACAGGGTTCTTTAAAACAATAGTTGGTTCAAACATTAGTCCAATTAATTGTTTTCTTGCCCAGAGCCAGCTAATGCCTTCACTTTGATTTCCAGGAGTAGTAATTGTTTTTTTTATCCTATGAGATCCATAAAGCAACATATTTATTTATTTATTCATTTGTCCAATACACAAAAACATAGGAAGAAAAATAGACATGTGGTAATATATATAAGGGTAAAAGTGAACTTAGAGGAGAGGATATATGAAAGGAAAAGAATATACAGTGATCCCTCGATTTTCGCGGCTTCAAACTTCGCGAAACGCTATATCACGGTTTTTCAAAAAATATTAATTAAAAAATACTCCACGGTTTTTTTTGCTATACCACGGTTTTTCCCACCCGATGACATTATACGTCATCACCAAGAGTCACTTCTCTGTCTCTTTCTCTTTCTTTCCTGTCATTCTCTGCTTCAATCATTTTCTCATTTCTCTTTTTTCTCCCCTTTTTTCTATCATTTCTCTCTCTCTTCCTTCCACTCTTCTCTCTCTCTCTCTTTCTTCCTCTCTCACACTCTCTTCCTCCCTCTCTCATCTCTTTCTTTCCTTCTCTCTCTTTCTCTATCTCTCCCCCTCTTGCTCTCGAGCGGCCGGGCGAATGGCGGGTGGCTGGGCAAACGGCGGGCAAACGGCGGGCGAGCGGCGAGCGAGCAGGCGGGCGGGCGAACGGCGAGCGAGCGGGCGGGCGAACGGCGGGTGGCCGGGTGAGCGGCGGGCGGGTGGGCAAGCGGCGAGCGGGTGGGCAAACGGCGAGCAGGCGGGTGCTGGGGGGGCGGGGGCAGCCGACATTCAAAGCAATCTTTGTCGGCTTCCGCACTTTCGTCGCTCCCTGCCCTAATTTCAAGCCCGGCTCCTTGTGCTGCCTTGAAAAACGGTGAGTGGGGGTAGTTTTTGGCTGTCCATAGCCAAAAATGGTGTTTTTACTTCCGCGCCGCTATATCGCGGAAAATCGATTTTCGCGGGAGGTCTTGGAACGTAACCCCCACGAAAATCGAGGGATCACTGTATATGATAGGTGAAAGAAAGGAAAGACAATTGGACAGGAGACGAAAGGCACACCAGTGCACTTATGTACGCCCCTTACTGGCCTCCTAGGAACCTGGAGAGGTCAATCGTGGAGAGTCTAAGGGAGAAATGTTGGTGGTTAGGGGTTGACACAATTGAGTCCGGTAATGAGTTCCACGCTTCGATAACTCGATTGTTGAAATCACATTTTTTACAGTCAAGTTTGGAGCGGTTCTTATTAAGTTTGAATCTGTTGCATGCTCTTGTGTTGTTGCAGTTCATGCCAAACATCACTAGCCCTTGTCTCTGGCCCATATTTTTTCTTACACTAACAAAATTGACCAAATTAATCTTTAAAGAGGAACTTAATTTTGAAAGAAGCACTTCTTTTTGAAGAGTCTTCAAAATGCAGCATAGCTTTTTTTTACTGAGAAACAACCTTCCTCTGAAGACTCATTTCTAAGGTCAGTCCTAATGGTTTGAATGTACCTTCTATATATGGACAAAGACTCTTGATTAGTTACAGGAAATGCCTGGACAGTTTTTTGCTTGTGCACAATGCCTCTTCTGCTTATTGGAATCTCCATTAGGGCTTTGAGTTAAATGTGATTCCTCACTGAGGAGAAATATGTTGTTTCTTTACCTTAAACAGGGAGGATCAAATTACCTTTGTGGCCTGAAGTGTCTCACTGAAGTAAAGCCAAGATGACTTGCACAACCCCAGAGACTAACACTTTGAAGCAAAGTTTCAAAGGTACTGAGATAATTGGATTCATGGTCTGCTTGAGATAAGCCAGATTCTTATACCTCCATAGGTTCTTCTAAAAAAATAAATCAAATGAAATGGGTTCGATGCTTCCTATAGTTATCTTATTTCATACTGAAACCAACCTTCCTTTAGTTTTGAACTGAGTGTTAATCTAGACTTAATCACTCTGGTTTGGAAGGTAGATAATTGTATGTGTCATTACCTGACATTGTAAATTAATAAGACAGAAATGTCTTATTAAAATAAGAAATAAGACAAAAAGATTTTGACAAAATTGAACGGGTCCAAAGACGGGCTACAAGAATGGTGGAAGGTCTTAAGCATAAAACGTATCAGGAAAGACTTAATGAACTCAATCTGTATAGTCTGGAGGACAGAAGGAAAAGGGCGGACATGATCGAAACATTTAAATATGTTAAAGGGTTAAATAAGCTTCAGGAGGGAAGTGTTTTTAATAGGAAAGTGAACACAAGAACAAGGGGACACAATCTGAAGTTAGTTGGGGGAAAGATCAAAAGCAACATGAGAAAATATTATTTTACTGAAAGAGTCGTAGATCCTTGGAACAAACTTCCAGCAGATGTGGTAGATAAATCCACAGTAACTGAATTTAAACATGCCTGGGATAAACATATATCCATCCTGTTGTGTGCAGAGGACAGTTAGGCCTTGTACCCGCCCCATATTCCTTGGGTGGGAAAATACTGCAAGGTGATTGGTTGGCTCGGGCAGACTAGATGGACCATGAGGTCTTTTTCTGCCGTCAGTCTTCTATGTTTCTATGTTTCTGCAAAAACAACAACCCCAAGCCCAAATTATCTTGGTAAGATCCCCTTAGGAAGAACTGTTACAATGCAATAAACCCAGCCAGCCAGGCATTAGTATATAGCAGTGATGGCGAACCTATGGCATGGGTGCCACAGGTGGCAGGCGGAGCAACATGAGCTTTGTCCTAGCTCAGCTCCAACATTCATGCGTGTGCTGGCCAGCTGATTTTTGGCTCATGGAGGTTCTGGGAGGGTTTTTTTGGCTTCCAGAGAGCCTCCAGAGAGATGGGGGAGGGGATTTTTACTCTCCCCCAGCTCCAGGGAAGCATTTGAAGCCTGGGCAGGGTGAAACACGAGCCTACTGGGCCCACCAGAAGTTGGAAAACAGGCTGTTTAAAGCCTCCAGAGGCCCTCCAGGGGCAGGGGAAGCTGTTTTCGCTCAGGCATTGAATTATGGATGTGGGCACTTGCACATGCATGATAGCATGCACGCACGCTGTTTTGGCACCCAAGGAAAAAAAGGTTTGCCATCACTGGTATATAGTATGGTATTTTTAAAGGATACTAGCATATAAAAGTGAACAGCTATTTAAGGAAAATATTTAATAATTACTTTACAAATCTTTTCTTTTTTTGCTTTACTTCCAAAAATATGGTTCAACCATTTTTATTTATTACCATAGCATCTGTGCTTCTGCTAGGTGATTAAGATAGTAAAGATAGTTCCACTTTCTATTCATTCTTGCAAAATCATTAAATGCAAAATCTTTCTTACCTGCAATTATTGCAAATACACTGATTTCAATAATCGAGCAATATATGGGGGCTTCCTGCAGCATTTTTTTGCTCCACTTCTCAGACCTTGGAAAAAAGAGCTGCATAAATCAATCAATCTTGTTTTCTCTCCTCATCACCACTGGTGCCAAGATTCAAGATTTACAAGGAAGAAAGATCCATGGGGAAACACAAGTCAGAAGTCCGGTATCCTTTTTTTTTTTTCAATATGAAGAGAAACTAGAGTATGTAACCCTGTTTTATAATCATTTCACTTGTTATGTTCTGAGAACCTGGGAAGTTTTCACTCCAGTCCAACAAGGAAGTAAAGGGGAAATTCTGATTGGCTCCTTCTCAGAAAGGCTCCCTATTTAAACCCCTGCCAAAAGCAGGGGTTTGCTCACTATAACCAATAAAGAGCTGATATCTCATGCCTCTTCAGGATTTGAACTCAACATCACCAGTTCAAGGGTTCATTCTATTGGATTTCATAACCTTGGTGCTTCCTCCAGTTCTTGACATTGTATGATCTGAATGGAAAACTTTGTCCTGTTCGAAATCTCTGCATCATAAACCACTACTTAGTAGATAGAGAATTTCCTGCTTCGGCAGTCTTTATTATGTTCTCTCATTGTGGTGTCTTGTTCTGGGTTTTTTAAATTGCTTAAAATCCCTCATTGCTCGTTAGCATTGTGAGGAATAGCTGTTATATGTCCACATATTAAACAAATAAAAGACCTTTGGGGGATTTAAAAACACCTCCAGCTGGTTGAAATTTACAGTTTAAACTTTCTTTCTTTCTTCTTCTTCTAAGGAAAAGTTTATTTATTTATTTGTTTGTTTGTTTGGATTCATATACCTACTATAGTGGGAAATGATGTTATTAAAATATACTGGCTAAATGAGACCAGCAGAAAGTTTATTAGCCATGTCTTGCTCACAATGTGAAGTACTTTGAATGTTTTTTTAAAAAATGTCTTAAAAGGAGCTTGCTTCCAGATTGTCTCTAGGCCAAAGTTTATGAGGCAAAGAACATTTTCTTTTGGTACACCATGGGGAATTTAAGGCTTTATTTTGATTTAGAACAATCTCCTTTAAAGGAGAATAATTGTTAAAGAATCTGGGGCTAGGGCCTTGGATTTGTTAGGTGCAAGTTTTCTAAACCACATATTACCTTGTGTTTGTACTGTATAAATATATACATGGATTTATTGTTTTGCTGAATTGATTTTGCTATCATATTTCTTGTCAAATGACATTTCTGCACTGAGCTGTATTGTGCCATGCTACGAATTCTGTTCATGCTTGAATGCCATTGATTTGGAGAAAGTTGTACTACTACATTAATGTGAAGCCATCATTAGCAGTACAAATAGACATCACAACATAAATCCTGTCACAAAATTATGGTACATCAAGGAGCACATTGTTTCTGCCCTAATATTGCTTTGCCTTTAATTGTTCCAATTAGAAGTATATCAAGTTGGATCGCTATCCTCCCACAAAATGGGACTATTGGTCCTTCCCCAGGACAAATAAACAGCCTATTTGATATAGTAAAATGGTACGCTAAAAACCAAGAGACCATGAGTTTTATTCCTGCTTTAGGCATGAAGCCAGTTAGGTAACATTGGGCCAGTCATTATGGCCCAGTCCTAGGAAAAAGGCAATGGCAATCTACTTCTGAAATCTTGCCAAGAAAATTGCAGAGACTTCTCCAAACAGTTTCTAAGAATCTTCACTGATTCAAGCACATATATGAACAATACATGTGTATATTATATCACAATGTAAGTCATCTTACATTATTACAGTAATTGTTATCTATTTCCCAATACTCCTGGATAGAATCATTTGGTTGTTTACATTATTTCCTAGGAATTGTGTTTTTTGGCAGAAGTATTTTATATTCAGGTTTGTTGAGTTCCATTTTAATACAGATAAATAAAGTATAGTTTATATTATTTGAAGAAGACATGGCTATTAATTAGTACTAATGATTATAATTCTGTTCTATTTTTTCTTAGCAATTTTTGCATAAAATTGGTTTGGTTTGGTTTAAGAGGAGAACTATAGAAATGATCCTGTAATCTGGTCTGAATAATTCAGATATAGTGTACATCTTACCTAGTTTAAAAAAAAATCCAGTGTTTCCTAACTTTCCAGAACTCCTAGAATTCTGAAACAAGTCAATACCTGTGTCATTATCTATCTCCTTTGCTGTTGGCATTCTTTGGTCCATGTCTTGACTATGCGATGATTTCAAAGTAGAATTTGTTACTCAACTCACTCACTGCTACCCTCTAAGTGGATATTAGCTGCACCAAATTGTTCATTTCCACTTTGCACTTTTCCCCCTCGCATTTCCATACAAACACCTTGGAAACTTCTCAGGTGACCTATTTTCTCTCCAGTTACTTCTCCTTTATCAACTTGCTTCTTTTTTCTTCATCTCAAAGGAACCATTCTCTTTAAAAAATAGATATATTGGTTCATTCTTTCTCCCCTGCCTATCTATATGTTGATTTTCTGCACTGTTTCCTTCTTCTCTTAGAGATTCAGTAAAAATGAGTGTAGCTGAATCATCCATTCATTTAGAGTTTTGTAAACTTGTGGATTCTGTTAGAAAGATCTTCAAAGAGCTTGAGATTGGATTCTTACATCCAGTACTCCCCCTCCCACACACATACCACCTTTCTCCGCCTGGAGACAAAACATTATAAATTACTTTTGTGCATAGTAATAGAGCTACCGATTTAGTCTCAAATCTTTTTTTGCAGTAAGCAGAAATATTTGACAGAGAATGACAAGGTGACTGCAGCAGGTATACATGTTGGGTAATGACTAAGAAGTCCTTTCTGCCTGCCCCTAGTCCCTGATCTAGATTTCATGATCATTAGGTTCTGACTTTTTGGAAGCACTATTTAATATCTATGTGAAACTTCTGGCTGAGATGAACTTGAGATTATGGCTTGGGATGAACTACTATTAATATGCAGATTGTACAGTATACAGTGTTCCCTCGATTTTCGCGGGTTCGAACTTCGCAAAAAGTCTATACCATGATTTTTCAAAAATATTAATTAAAAAATACTTTGCGGATTTTTTCCCTATACCACGGTTTTTCCCACCCGATGATGTCATATGTCATCGCCAAACTTTCATCTGCTTTTAATAAATATTTTTTAAATAAACTTTAATAAATAAACATGGTGAGTAATAATCTAAATGGTTGCTAAGGGAATGGAAAATTGCAATTTAGTGTTTAAAGTGTTACGGGAAGGCTTGTGATACTGTTCATAGCCAAAAATAGTGTATTTACTTCCGCATCTCTACTTCGTGGAAATTCGACTTTTGCGGGCGGTCTCGTAACGCATCCCCCGCGAAAAGCGAGGGAACCCTGTATATAGTATATCTATATAATATAATGAAATATATCTTCATTATATTATATAGTATATCTTCATTCCAGGCCTGTTGAGTAATGCCACGGATATCCTGTGCCAGGATCTGAAGGGTGTAGCAGCCTGGATGGGGCACAATGAGCTCTGACTCAATCCAAACAAGATGGAATGACTTTAGGTTTTTAGTTTTCCAGGTAATATGATTCTTTTCTCTTTGGCCCTAGATGAAGCAGCTTATCCCTAGGCATGCCCATTACATAATCTAGTGGTCTTCTTGGACTTGTGGCTCCTCCTTGAAGAACAAATGACATCTGTGGCTTTGCATACCTTCAAGTTATGCTTTAGTTATGCCCATTCCTGGAACTAGGAACTTTGCTCACAGGCAGAGATGGGCTGCTGCCCATTTGGGGGGGGGATGCAATGGGGTAGCAAAAATGGAGCTCCACCCCAGAGCACCCAATTTGCACTGAAAGATGTTGAAAGAAAATGCAGGGCATCCTGCATAAGCCACGGCCACAGTGTGCAGTAATGGGCAGCCAAAATTTTTACTGCCACACTGTGGGTGTGGCTTATTTTTGGATGTGGCTTGATGGTCATGTGACTGGGTAGGAGTGGCTTGCCAGCCATGTGACCAGGTGGGAGTGGCTTGAATGCTCATCATCGTTTAAGTGAACTGTTATTGCCTCACAATGCCTTTTCATCTCAGCTATGGGCTGAGTGAGGGCTTTGCGAGGGGAAAAAGATCGCAGTCCAGACTGCTTCGGTGCGGCGCAGCTCTCCTGGCCTTGGGGGATGGCCATGTGAGGCTGGAGGGGAGCCAGGCAGGAGAGAGGGAAGCTTGTCCAAGGCCAGGAAGGGGGAAAGAGGAAAAAAGCAAAGAGCACAGACGTAGCAGCAGCAGAGAAAAAAAAGGATAGCCAAGCTAAAACCAGTAATCCAGGAGGTTAATGCCGCCGGTCAGCTGGAGTTGTAAATGCAGATTCATTTCCGCTGGTGGAACTGTGTTCCACCCCATTCTGCCGGCTGCCCACCCCTGACAGTGTGGTAATAAAAATGTTGTAGCCCTTCACTGCTCACAGGCATTCATGCCCTTGTTAATGTAAGAAAAGTAATGGCAGAACCTCATAGCACAGTTAAAAGAGGGATTAGCCTAGAATCTCTACATAGCCACAAGTGAACTAAATCCACTCCCTACTTGAATTCTATTGACCCTTATCTAACTCCAAGCAGGTCTTAACTGTTAATGAAGAGGATTCCTGTGTATGATTAGCAATAAATCAGTGACTTTTACTTTTATTTGACTTTTACTTGTGGATTTGATCTTTGCACCTGACAATTATATATTGTATGAACTACTGTACGGTGCACCACATGGAGTTATCCTCAAAGAGCATTTAGAAACTGGTGCAAAATTTGGGTGAATGGTGCAATTTATATGGCACATGTGACACCACTATTACAGGAACTGTACTGGCTGTTAATCTGTTTCCATGTACAATGTTGGTTATTACCTTTAAATTCCTACATAAAGTCCTTAGGTTTACCTAAGTATTATTTCATTCCACTTGTTTCCACATGTCCAGTTTGATCTAGTACAGTGATGGTGAACCTATGGTATGGGTGCCACAGTTGGCACGTGGAGCCGTATCTGCTGGCATGCGAGCTGTTGCCCTAGCTCAGCTCCAACATGCATGTGTGTGGCAGCAGCTGATTTTTGGCTCACACAGAGGCTCTGGGAAGGCGTTTTTACCCTCCCCTAGCTCCAAGGAAGCCTTTGGAACCTGGGGTGGGTGAAACACAAGCCTACTGCGCCCACCAGAAGTTGGGAAACAGGCCGTTTCTAGCCTTCAGAGGGCCTCGGGAGGATGGGGGAAGCTGTTTTAGCCCTCCCTAGGCATTGAATTATGGGTGTCGGCACTCACACATATTTGAAAGCATGCACCCACACCCTTTTGGCACCCAGGGGAAAAAGGTTCCCCATCACTGATATTGTAGATTGGGGATGCTGCAGGCTCCATAGACTCCCATTATTATGTATATAGAAAGAGAGTCAATTTGGTCTAATTCAGGGCCATCAAACTTGTGATGTCATATTATGACTTTCCTCCCTTCACTAAACCGGGGGTAGGCATGGCCAGGACATGACACATCTACTTGTAGGCCACGGGTTTGATACCCCTAGTCTAGTTGATTAGATCAGGCACCATACTGGAAGCCAGAAGACTGTGAGTTCTACTCCTGATTTAGGCATGAAAACCAACTGGGTCACTCTGGATCAATCACTCTGCAGCTGAACCCACCTCACGGGGTTGTTATTGTGGAAAAATAAGAGGAGGTATTAGGTATATTCACAGTCTTGAGTTATCTATAAAAATACAGGAGAAGAAAAATAAAATTAAAAATGTTGACCAATAGGAAGTATAATAAAGTGTTCTTGTAACAATTATTATACCCAAAGCTAGTTTGGTATACTTTAAGGGAATATAATGGCTAGTGATATTTAATTTACAAAATAGCAGAAAGGAAAAGAAACTAAACTTTTAGAATTTGTTTCATTCTATTATAAACGATTTTCCAAAAAAAACACTGACCTTTATAAATTACCCATAATTTTTTAAAAATATAATCTAACCCAGTGATGACATTTTTAGAGAACAAACTATTTAGCAATAAAACATCGCATTTGCAGTAAAACATGCCAACTTTCTCTGTTTATAAGATTTAATTTTGTCTTCAGCTGAAATCTCTTTGCACTCAGTTATTGTACTAAATTCTGTATCTCCTTAATTATACAATCTTTTAAAATTTGTTTGGTTCCTAAATCATATTTCAACTTATAAATAAAACATATTTAAAAAATAAAATAACTAAAATGGACTTCTGCTTTTTGATATGATCCGCTCCACTAAAATCCCAAACTACAACAGAAGAAAACACATATGCTGTTAACCATTTAGAGTTAATTAAAACATAGGAACCCAAGGAAATAAAAACGAAAAGATAGTCACACATATGGTCAGTAAGCTTATCAACCTTACTTCCCATTGATGAGATCTGCAATGATATCTTCTTATCCTATGTAGGAAACAAATGCTCATGAACACTTCAGAAAATGAAAAATAATTGTTGGAAATTGCCAGGATGGGTGATTGGTGCAGTATGCATACCAAGAAAAATGCCACCCTAGAACTTAATCTATAATCGCTTTTGGTTTTGCACTTGTCTTATAGGAGAAAAGTCTTAGAAAAATTTAACCATCACACATGCACACACACACACTATTATTGTCATAGTCATCATCATCATCATATTAAACTACTATGGTAATGTAGAATGAGAACATAATCTTGTATCGATGATTCCAGTACAACAACGAGCATCTAAGAATTCCATGAAATAAAGTATATGTAGTAGTAGAAGAATAGCTGAAGTCATCCTTATTGAATTTAATTTCATTTTAACATATTGTTACATTTCTGAGCTATTATCTCCACTGTACTTGGAAAATAAATTATATGGAAGCCTTTATGTTTGACCTTTGACATCAATACACGGCATGGATTGATTCCAAATCTTTGGCATGGCTATTAAATTATAGCAGCGAACAAACCTTTTTAGAAATGAAAAATAGTTTGGGAGTTTTGACCTTTTACATTTCAATTCACAGAGCACCTTGCACAAATGGAAAACGTTGATCAAAATCTAGTTACTTTAATTTGCTACACTGTCCTTTTTAAACTTAACGAAGAAGAATATATTGTATATTCTTGCCTGCAAATGCTTGGCATCTCCATACTAAATTTTCACTAAAAATGAAAATGAACATGTATGACAAATATATTCTTCCTGCTAGAGATAAACACATCTAAATATTTCATGATAATTTACAAGTAGAAGTTCATGCTGTTCCTTTTTCATATCAGTTTGTGACATTTATAAACTATATATGCATTTGATACACATTTGTATGCATATAGAGATTCATATTTATATCTACATACTTTTCTCCAATATACACATTTATGCAAGTATTTTCTCTGTTTTGATAAGATAACTGCATCACAAAATCAGAAGAAATTTAAAAACAAAAAGAATTTGCAAATGAAATTGGTTGTATTTATTAGTGAACCAACTTTTTTCCTTAATTCCTATTTATTATGTATACAATAATGATATGTGCCGCTTAAATAAAATTCATAGAGATATTGAGATAATATTAAGATAATGAATAGTAAATGTTTTTCTGATAGATATATTATTATTAAAAAAATAAAATTGCAACTATGGCACAACACAAATACACCATGATTCAAATTTATTGAGTCTAAATAAATATATTTGATGATTATGCAGTAATTATGGATTCTTATGAATATGCTGCTAATAGAATAAGTTTTATGATAACTGGATATGATGTGGTTTTTGTAGCTAAAGATGTTCAAATGACCAGTTTTGCATTCTTTTTATTCATAAGTATATTGATTAATGAAACTGTTCCATCCAATTTCCACAATAACCTATTAACTAAAAAGTATGCAAATTTGATTTATTTTTTAATGTTAATATTGTTCTTGAGAATATTGACACAAAATTTGGATAAATTTGAAAATAGAAACTCTGTTCCATTTCTCATTCATCCAGGAAATATGAATCTGTCAGTTTACTTTAAAATAATAATGAAATTCTTCTGTATCACAGCTGTAATTCTAATAAGATTTAACAGTAAGTAAGCCCAACTGAATTCAGTCAGTTTTATTTCTTTGTAAATATATTGCAGTATGTATATTGAATGAAAGTAGATTCATGGAATCATAGAATGTAAGAATTGGAAGGGATCTTGGGGATCACCTTGTCCGACTCCTTGCTCATTTCAGGAATCCATTACTAGATTATGTCCATAAATGGTTTTTTTCTTTTAAATATTTCTAAGGAAAGAACTTTACCATCTTCTGTTCTATTGGTGAACAACTCTTAACATTATTATGACATTGTTCTTTATGTCAGTCATAATCTGCTTCATTTTAATTGAACCCATTGTGCTTGCTTTGTTTTCTCAACCAACACTGCAGAAATTATTATTATTATTATTAATTATATGTATGTATGTATGTGTGTGTGTGTGTGTGTGTGTGTGTTTGTTTGTTTGTTTGTTTGTTTATTTGTTTGTTTATTTATTTATTTATTTATTTATTTATTTGTTTGTTTGTTTGTTTGTTTGTTTATTCATTTATTCATTTATTTATTTATTCATTTATTTATTTATTTGTTTGTTTGTTTGTTTGTTTGTTTGTTTGTTTGTTTGTTTGTTTGTTTATTTATTTATTTATTTATTTATTTATTTATTTATTTATTTATTTATTTATTTATTTATTTATTTATTTATTTATTTATTTATTTATTTATTTATTTATTTATTTATTTATTTATTTATTTATTTATTTATTTATTTATTTATTTATTTATTTATTAGATTTGTATGCCACCCCTCTCCGAAGACTCGGGCTGGCTACCAACAATAAAGAAAACAATGTAACAAATCTAATATTAAAAAGTAATCTAAAAAAAACCAATTTAACAGACCAATCATACAAACAAGTATACCATGTATAAATTCTATAAGCCTAGGGGGAAGGGAAAAAATTTCAATTCCCCCATGCAGAGGTGGGTTTTAAGGAGCTTGCGAAAGGCAAGGAGGGTGGGGGCAACTCTGATATCTGGGGGGAGCTGGTTCCAGAGGGTCGGGGCCGCCACAGAGAAGGCTCTTCTCCTGGGTCCCGCCAAATGACATTGTTTAGTCAATGGGACCCGAAGAAGGCCAACTCTGTGGGACCTAACCGGTCGCTGGGATTCGGGCGGCAGAAGGCGGTTCCGGAGATATTTGTATGCCGCCTCTCTCTGTAGACTCGGGGCAGCTCACAGCAGTAATAAAACAATGTACAACAAATCTAATATTTAAAAGTAACTAAAAACCCCTTATTTAAAAAACAAGACATACACACAAACATACCATGCATAAACTATATAGGCCTGGGGGAGATGACTCAATTCCCCCATGCCTGACGGCAGAGGTGGGTTTTAAGGAGTTTATGAAAGGCAAGGAGGGTGGGCCAATCCTAATCTCTGGGGGGAGCTGGTTCCAGAAGGTTGGGGCTGCCACAGAGAAGGCTCTTCCCCTGGGTCCTGCCAGATGACATTGTTTAGTCGATGGGACATGGAGAAGGCCAACTCTGTGGGACCTAACTGGTCGCTGGGATTCGTGTGGCAGAAGGCGGTCCCGGAGATATTCTGGTCCGATGCCATGAAGGGCTTTATAGGTCATAACCAACATTTTGAATTGTGACTAGAAACTGATCGGCAACCAATGCAGACTGCAGAGTGTTTGTGTAACATGGGAAGCCCATGATTGCTCTTGCAGCTGTATTCACCTTCTACTTGACAGGCTTCCCCAAGTCTTCTGTTCTTCCATCTTAAACATAGACAGCACTGCTAATTGTTTCTTGTACATTTGTCTTTCCAGCTGCTTACCAACTGCTTTGGATTTGCTTTAATTGCCTAGTGGTTAAGGACCAGTCTAGAAGGCAAGAAACTGTGAGTTCCAGTTCTAGTTCCTTAGACATCAAAGTTGGATGGATGATTTTGGGCCAGTCACACACACTCAGAATATTTGTTGTGAGGAAAGGAGGATTTTGTTTGCGATCTTGAATTATTTGTAAAAATAATAAAGTGGGGAAGTAAGTCGTCTGGCGGGACCCAGGGGAAGAGCCTTCTCTGTGGTAGCCCCGACCCTCTGGCATCAACTCCCCCCGAAGATTAGGATTTTCCCCATCCTCCTTGCCTTTTGCAAACTCCTTAAAACTCACCTCTGCCGTCAGGCATGGGGAAATTGATTCCCCTGGGCCGTTTCCATTTTATGTATGGTTTGTCTGAGATGTATGACTGGTTTTTTATATTAAGGGTTTTAAATTATTTTTAACTATTGGATTTGTACTGTTTTGTTGTTGTGAGCCGCTCCTAGTCTTCGTAGAGGGGTGGCATACAAATCTAATAAATAATAATAATAAATAATAAGTAGGTAGGGTAGGTAGGAAGATAGGTGGATTGGCAGATGGATGCATGGACAGATGGATGGATGAGGGGTTCTTGGTGTTTTCTGAGGTTGCTTGTTTTCTTACAGACATTTCATTACCAAACTCTGTAATATTATCAGTACTAGTCACCAACAGTAACACAAAATTTTGGCCACACTATCGAATTGGAGTTCTGGGACAAATGATGGAATCAGAATTACAAAATGACAGTGTCCTCATAAAACAGAGAGAATATCTATTAAAGACTGGCCAAAAATGTTTCCCAATATATCCCCTATATGTTGGAACTGTTAACAAGAAATTGGTACCTATTATTACATGTGGTGGACTTGCTCAAAAATAAGGAAGTATCAGAAAACAATACAAAAATGGATTGAAGAAATAACCACAAATACAGTAGAACTTAAAACAAAAACTTTTCTGCTAGGAATATTCAGAACAAAAGTAGACAAACATCTCCAATACCTCATATTACACATAACAACCACTAGAATTCTCTATGCACAATTTTGGAAAAAAGACACAATCCCTACAAACACTGTGATAAAAACTAAAATATTAGAATGTGCAGAGATGTGCAAAATGACAATGCAACTACTGGGTAAGGAGGACACAGAATTTTATAAAATTTGGGAGAATTGGTGCAAATGGTTGGAATACAAAAAAAAATCACCACAATAAATAATACTACATAGGATACAATTGGTAATGAAAGACAATAGAGATAGGAAGAAAATTTAAATTAAAAGAACATAGTAGACTTACAATAGTATATGTAATGCTGTAATATACATATATAAATATTTTTTCTTTTTCTCTTCTTTTTTCTCTTTTTTAATATGTTGTATATATGTATATTTTGTATTTGTATTTTGCAGGTCAATTTGTTTTAAATTTGATAAAATTTATTTAGAAAACAAACACCGATGATGTTACCTAGAACAAGCAAGATCAGATAGCATCGAGAACCCTAATGTTGTCAACCCTGACCTACAAATATTCTCCTTTATTAGATGATAGATATCATTATTAAAATGCAGTGTCCAGAATAGAACACAGGGTCCCAGTATGGTTTGATCAAACAGAAGAAAGAAGAAAAAATGATTTCTCTTATATGTTTATATATATGTTTATGGATGCAGACTATGATTGCATTTGCCTTTTTAAGCTGGATCACCCTGTTAGCTTTTGTTCAACTGTTTCAAGACAGTCCACCAAGAATCTAAGATACATTGTTGCTGCTAAGTATGTTCTCACCCATTCTATATTCATGCTTTTGATTTTTCTTCCCCAATACTGGACTTTGCTTTTGGCCTGTTGAAATTCATCTTGTTAATTTCTGTCCATTATTCCAGCTCATCAAGATTTGTAGAGAATATGGATGATAACCTTGAAGGACAGAGGAAAGATACGTTAATGATCAAATAAATGAAGCTTGAGCATAAAGCAAGAAAAAGATTTATGAAAATGCTTCAGACTGTCTTTTCTGCCGAATTCATATGGATATTAATGATGGAAGAGGGAAAGCTCATTCATATTTGCAAGATTCTGTTACTATAGCTGTTTTAATAAAAGAAGCTTTAGGCTTTGGGATACCTGTTATTTACTCTGCTCTGCCTTATAGATTATACTTGGCAAGATTATCCTGAATTTACCCATATAGGTGTAAATTCAGGAAAATAGACAATAGACTTTTTGCATAAAATAAAAAAATGCACTTCTTATTTATTATTAAAAGGGAGAACTAGAAAAAGTTAGATTATTATGCAGTCATAGAGTAAAAAATAACTTTCTAGTTTCAGTTATAACTTTCTCTAATTATGTTTGCTGCAGAGGAAATCAGAAATCTATTTCTTTTTATCTCCCCCCCTTTTATTCTGCCCTTTTTTCTTTTTCTCTCTTTGTTTTCTTTTTTCAGCATTAGTGTTTGTTTTCTTTTTAAAACTTTAAATAAATTTATAAAAAAGAGAGACTGTCCTGAATTTAATATTGTTAACCCCCTCCCTATTTTTTGATGTCTGCATATTTTTCTATGTTGCATTAACCATGAAGAATAACTTGACTGTGGTGGGATATAAATGTAATAAATAAATAAATAAATAAATAAATAAATAAATAAATAAATAAATAAATAAATAAATAAATAAATAAATAAATAAATAAATAAATAAATAAATAAATAAATAAATAAATAAATAAATAAATAAATAAATAAATAAATAAATAAATAAATAAATAAATAAATAAATAAATAAGGTTGGACAGATAATTTTGATATCTGTCTGTAATTTTATTATTTCAAATGGAATTTATCATTTATTGCTTATCCAACTGATTTGTATGTATATTTGGATTTTTTTTTATGATAGTAAGGCAGTAATTATAACTATGTGGTTTAATGATGTTTGTATTTGGAAATGTTGCCCAGTAATATGAGAAACAGACATTCAGTTTGGTGTAGGGATTAGTACTTAAAGGATTAGGTTAGAAACCAAAGGACCATGGGTTCTAGTCCCACTTTAGCTTCAAAGCCAGCTGGGCTACCTTGGGCCAGTCACTGTGTCTCAGCCCTAGAAGGAAGGCAATGGCAAACCATTTCTGAAAACTTCAATCTCACCCCTGAACTTCAATTTTCAGTCTACGAAAATTGTGAAAATCAGATGTGATGGAAAGGGAAAAAATGGAAAGAAATATGTTATCAGCTCAACTCCTGAACTCAAGGTGCCCTGAAAGTTAAGCATCACATTCTTTTACTCAGTTTGCCATTAGAAAAACTGAATTTGTGTTAAATGATGGAGAATTGGACCTTTTCCCTAGCAAAAGATCCCTCTAAACTGTGATTTAGAGATTAATTTATAGAGGAGAGTTCATTTATTCTAGTGAACATATTGTATAACCTCACGAATATATGAGGTATGGATAAGAAGATATAGTTGTAGATCCTGCCCTGCTCATAATTTTCCTGTATAGTCCTGCTCTCTTCTCAACCTTCTTTGGAAGCTCGCATATACATGTGCTTGAATGCTAATTTAATATTTCATGTGGTCTCATACTCTACTTTATTTATGATTGCATGAAGCTTTCTTGCTTTCTAGTGAATGCACAGATGTTCAGATGTCTTTGCTTAGTGTAGGATACCTGAAAAAAGAAAGTAATGAAGCCTAAGGATGTAAAAGGTAGAACTAACATAGAAACATAGAAACATAGAAGTCTGACGGCAGAAAAAGACCTCATGGTCCATCTAGTCTGCCCTTATACTATTTTCTGTATTTTATCTTAGGATGGTTATATGTTTATCCCAGGCATGTTTAAATTCAGTTACTGTGGATTTATCTACCACGTCTGCTGGAAGTTTGTTCCAAGGATCTACTACTCTTTCAGTAAAATAATATTTTCTCATGTTGCTTTTGATCTTTCCCCCAACTAACTTCAGATTGTGTCCCCTTGTTCTTGTGTTCACTTTCCTATTAAAAACACTTCCCTCCTGGACCTTATTTAACCCTTTAATATATTTAAATGTTTCGATCATGTCCCCCCTTTTCTTCTGTCCCCCAGACTATACAGATTGAGTTCATGAAGTCTTTCCTGATACGTTTTATGCTTAAGACCTTCCACCATTCTTGTAGCCCGTCTTTGGACCCGTTCAATTTTGTCAATATCTTTTTGTAGGTGAGGTCTCCAGAACTGAACACAGTATTCTAAATGTGGTCTCACCAGCATTCTATATAGCGGGATCATAATCTCCCTCTTCCTGCTTGTTATACCTCTAGCTATGCAGCCAAGCATCCTACTTGCTTTCCCTACTGCCTGACTGCACTGTTCACCCATGAACATGGTGGGATTGAAATATTTTAGCAACCGGTTCGCTGCCCAGTTGCTTGGTGGGACTCTTGGTGGGACTCTTGGGAGGGGTGGGGTAGGGTGGGCAGATCATCCACTCCTTGCAACAGCCGGTTCAGACAACCAGATTAATATTAACATCTAGTTCACCAAAACTGGTCCAAGCTGGTTGAATCCCACCCCTGCCAACATGCATTGCTTTATAAATTCATACAATTTAGTCTTTATACATTCACAACAAATAATGAGTAGGGTAGAGCTATGGAATCATGTAAACAGGAATGGCTAACTTCCTTTCACATTTTTTCTCCCCCCCCCCCACAAAAAATCTTAAAAACTCCAATTGCCTTTCAATGTGAAAAAAAATCTCATTCATGCTGAATTCCTCTATCTAGAATAAACCCATTAAAAAGCAACATGGAAAATGTTCTCATTTCAAAGCAAGCCAATTTTCCCCTCTATTTATTCAATTCAAAAGAAGCTAAAATGCAGTGATCAGTTTCAATACATTTTGAATCCTACACAATCACAAGATAATATCTACAAACTCAATATGATGGGTTGACTAAGATATATTTCCTGAAGGGAAAAAAAACTGAACTAAAAAGTACTCTTAGCAGCTGGTGACACCAGTGCAAAATTTATTTTACAAATTAAGACCTTATAATCCTATATGCCTTCTAAGATGGAGCAAATATTTCAAGAAAATATGTATACAGTGTTCCCTCGATTTTCACGGGTTCAAACTTCGCGAATCACCTATACCACGGTTTTTTAAAAAATATTAATTAAAAAATACTTCACGGGTTTTTCCCCCCCTATACCACGGTTTTTCCCACTCAATGACGTCATATATCATCACCAAACTAATAATTTTTGCAAATAAATAACAAAAAAAATATTGTTAATACAGAAGTCCCTCACCTATCGCTGGTGTTACGTTCCAGACCTGGCCGCGATAGGTGAAATCCGCGATGGGGAATTTATCGACTGATAGTTTAAGTTTAAGTTTAAGTTTAATCAGATTTGTATGCCGCCCCTCTCCGCAGACTCGGGGCAGCTCACAAATAGTACTTATTTAAGTATTTATATTGTAATTGTTTGGTAAGTTTTCTTTGTTTTAAGTGTTTATAAACCCTTCCCACACAGTATTTATTTTAGATACAGTATTTAAATACAGTATTTACAATTTTAGATTATTATTTTTTTGAAAAACCTTCCGATCAAGTTCGGCGGGCTGTTTAAATCTGCCGATTGACTTCCTCAGAAACTGGCGAACCAGCAAAGATCCGCGAATGATTTTTCTCATTAATATTTCTTGAAAACCCGCGATGAAGTGAAGCCGCAGTAGGTGAAGCGTGGTATAGCGAGGGACTACTGTAAATCATTAGGTTTATAAATATCAGGATTACTAAGTGTCTTATTCAATGGTGAATACCAGCAATAATGGTGAGTAAATTGTTGTTAAGGGAATGGGAAATTGTAATTTAGGGGTTTAACGTGTTAAGGGATGGCTTGTGATACTGTCCATAGCCAAAAATGGTATATTTACTTTCCCATCTCTACTTCGCGGAAATTTGACTTTCGCGGGCGGTCTCGGAATGCATCCCCCGCGAAAATCAAGGGAACATTGTATATTTATTTATATATTTATACTGAAATGCTCACAAAATTCAAGATTAGTTCTAAATTTTATGGCACAGTAAACCTAAGCATTTTGATAAATTTGTGTTGTGATCATCTCACCTGTGCAGAGGGAACACACATAATTTCTGATCTCTAAAATATAACCTGGGCTTGTTTTTAGGTATAATAACTCTATTAGAAATGAAAGGAGACATCTAATGACTGGAGCATACACTTGGGGCAGGAAATGGTTAGCATTGTTTTAAAATTGTCCTGCTTCTCTCTTCAGAAGTAATGGGGGTGTTGTTCTAAAAATATCTTAATTGGATAATCGTATTCACTGAGATTTCACTTCTGGGTTGTAAGTAATGAATCTATTACATTCTTGTTAAATCCCATTTGTTAAATAATTGCCATTTAGTACTTAATATGTAGTGTATATCCAATGAAATCCCAATGAAATATTTTATTTCCTCAGTCAGAACATTTCACACTCTCCAGATGATTCATGGAAGGAGTGAAGTTATCATCAAAAAGAATCCCAAGCATGACTTTTCTTGTAGCAGTTAAGGAGAGAACAGTAGCATTCAGCTAATACCATTAAACGTACTTGTAGATTAGGTGATGGAGAATTAATCAATACTATTCTGCTGCCTTCGTATTTTACTTAACTCACCAACCCTTTGTTTCAAGAATTACTTTGCTAGTGAAACATTCTTAGATCATCCATGTAGAATAACAGAGATGGAAGGGATCTTGGAGGTCTTCTAGTCCAACCTCCTGCTTAAGCAGGAACCTCCATACCATTTCAGACAAATGATTATCCCATCTTGTGAGAATTATCTATAGAATCTAGGCATCTAAGGCCTAGATAGATACAAAACACTCTTATTAGAGTACTAAACTTCCGACCTTTTGGACAGCGGACCTTGCCAGAAAATGAAAAAAGTACAAAAACATGTTTACATCCTGTATCAGAGATGAAGAAATCCTATTTTTTAGGCCAAGAAACATTTATAAAGGCAGAACAACAACTTGATGGATTAATCTAGAGAGTTCCAAGGAACTATGATGAAATTGGATGCAAGACAACCCCATATATGGACAGGAAGAAGTGGGTGTAAACGAGACATAGAAAATTCTATATAAGATGATTCTTGTAGTTAGGTTCATGAGGTTCATGGGTATTCTTCCCTTGACTTCTCTTGGTCCCTGTATGATACTGTATGATCGGTTAATAAATTTCCAGTGCTGGGGCATTTACAACTTCTGGAGGCAAGTTGTCCCACTGATTAATTGTTCTAATGGTCAGGAATTTTTTTTCTTAATTCTAGACTGCTTCTCTCTTTGATCAGATGCTTTGGAGAATAGCTTGACTCTCTCTTCTTTGTAGCAATCCCTGAGATATTGGAACACTGCTATCATGTCACCACTAGTCCTTTTAATTGACCCCTTCAGAGAGGGTCCACAACTTGGGCGACCCACAGCTCCTTGACCCACAGCTGACATTAGAATATCATTTCTCAGCTGTGGCGAGGGGGGCATTTGCCCAGGTTTGCTTGGTGCAACAGTTGCGACCCGATCTGGACCTGGACTGCTCAGTCACTCATGCTCTTATCACCTCAAGGTTCGACTACTGCAATGCTCTCTACATGGGGTACCTTTGAAAAGCGTTCGGAAACTACAAATTGTGCAAAATGCAGTTGTGCGAGCCGTCATGGGCTTGCCCAGACACTCACATATTTCTCCAACATTCCATGCTCTGCATTGGTTGCCAATTGGTTTCTGGACTCAATTCAAAGTGTTTGTTATGACCTATAAAGCCCATGGCATAGGACCAGAATACCTCCGAGACCACTTTCTGCTGCATGAATCCCAGTGACCGGTCAGGTCCCACAGAGTCGGCCTCTTCCAGGTTCCGTCAACCAGACATTGTCATTTGGCGGGACCTAGGGGGAGAGCCTTCTCTGTGAGGGCCCTGGCCCTCTGGAATCAGCTCCACCCAGAGATTCATACTGCCCCCACCCTCCTTGCCTTCCTTAAGAGTCTAAAGACTCAGTTATGATGCCAGGCCTGGGGCCATTAGATCTTTGCCCCCTGCCCAATGAATATGTTGAGAGAATGTGGAGTGAATGAAATGATTGGGGTTTTTTAATGGCTTTTGGGGAGTTTCCTAGATTTTTAATTAGTTAATTGGATTATTGTATATTTTATATGTTGTGAACCGCCCCGAGTCCTCAGAGAGGGGCAGCATAGAAATCCAAATAATAACTAATAATAATTAACTAGACATATCCAATTCCAGAAACCATTCTTTATATGTTTTAGCCCCCAGTCCCCTAATCGTCTTTGTTGCTCTTCTCTGCACTCTTTTTAGAGCTACAGCATCTGTTTTTATATTGTGGTGATCAAAACTAGATGCAGCTTTTCAAAGTGTGGCCTTAGGAAGGCCTTATAGTGGAAGGCCTTATCACTTCCCATTATCTTGATTCTATCTCTCTGTTAATACAGCTTAGTACTGTGTTGGCTTTTTTGCCAGCTACAACACACTACTGTCTCACATTGAAATGTTTTCCCATTAGGACTCCAAGATCCCTCTCACAATTATTGAGTGAGATGGTGCCACATATAATGATCTGTGCATCTTAGGATCTATGTCTAGGAATTTGTACGATGTTTGGAATAGGAGCTTTTCTGCTCTTTCAACAGTTAGAGATGCTTTCATATGCATACTATAAAAGATAATGCCTAGTAAAAGTGATTTCTAAACCAAACTTCAACCCTCATCTCAGGTTCATTAATATGTTTAGAGATTATTACACTTTACAATATTGAAAAGAATAGTATGAATAAACTTCAAAATTAAGGGAGACTAGGATGGTCCCATTTCGGCCTTGTTCTGGCCTCATCAGCTAGCCACACCCTTTCCTTTACTGGGATTCGATCTGGTGAACTCTGCCTTGTAAAGCAGAGAACTAGCAGTTAAAGCTGGACCATCCTAGTCTCCCTTAATTTTAAAATTCCAGCTAAAAACATTTAACACATACAGAATATAGTTATCGGCTATAAAATATATTAACTGCCTTGTAGTGGTCCTGGGTTGGGCCTAGAGACAAAAAAGGAGTTGTGACGTTCCTTAAAATATACCAGGGTGATCCGACATAAAACACACACACACACACACACACACACATATATATATTAGATTTGTATGCTGTCCCTCTCCGTAGACTCGGGGCGGCTAACAATAGCAAAAAGACAAAAACAAACAACAGTAAAAAAACAAAAAAAAAACCCAATTTAAGAAACCAATCATACATACATATGCTTTGCCAGAAACCTAATTAGAGTCAAATGATATTGTAGAATTAACTTTATAGTTAATGAAATAAACTTTTAAAATTACAACATTAATAAAAGCTGACCACAATTACTCTAAGTCTAACATTGTTTTGTTGTTGCTATTATTATTATTATTATTATTATTATTATTATTATTATTATTATTATTATTAGCTACTCAGTTTGGTACAAGATGAGTGTATATAAATGTTTTATACAAGCAAATAAACAAAGCACAAATTAATGCACAATAGCTGGGTAACAAAATAGAACAAACAATTTCTTTAAAGTCTTCAGAGTCTCTGGAGAAAAGCAGCCTAGAAATCAAAATAATAAATTAAAAATAAAATTGATCCACTGAATCGTTCTATAGATCAGTATATGTTCAATTTACTTTCTTTGTATCATTGTTCAATAGCTATTTACTTTCTTTTTTTGTGTGATTCCTACACACGTCTGCCCAACATGTGGCGGAACATTTCATGCCCATATAGTCTTACCAGCCACCTGCGGACACATTGTGGACAGCCCACAACCTGTTAGATGTCAAGGTCCTCTTTGAACACCACAGACAAACATCATGTGTGATTCCTAATAATGATATTCAGGGTCTTTCAGGAATGGATCATATTAGGTTAGTAATAAATGTACGGATTTTACATATAGTAACGACAGCTGGATGTGGTTAAACAGCTGCCTGATAATTATACTGGGGGGAAAAATAAGAACTCTAATGGAGGCAGATTTAGAAAAAGATTTGTTTATGAAAAGAGATTGAAGTGTCTAGAAGAATGTGCTGTAGTGCCTACAGGTGGAAACACTCCCTCCCTCCCTCTTTCTCTCTTTTGTATTTCTGAATAATTAATCAACATTTACAATGACTTCAGTGAAGCTCTCAAAAGTATTTTACAGAATCTAATTAATAGCTCTGTCTGGAAGCCCACTTTATTTAATCTATTGAATTTACTGAAGTAGGCTTTAAGTAAACTCTAAAAAAAAAGGAAGACAACCAAAGCACTGGGATTTCAAAGTCTCAAGAAAGGAAGCAGAATCTTCAGAATAAGTAAACTCACTGAGGCCAAGCATTTTTGAAGAGTAGAACCAAAAATGCCAACATAGGTAAATGGCTAGTTTACCAGCAGACATTAGAAAAGGTATCCTTAATATAATTCAAGTTTCTGAAATTCCAGCTGGCTACATTATTCATTTCCCAATTTACTGATTTTTTTAAAAAATTGAAATCTACTTGCAAATATACTTTGTTTGCATCTTATTCCCCCACTGCTTTTATCTTAATCTCAGTGGATCAGCAGGTTCCAATTAAGAACATAAGAACATAAGAAGAGCCATTTCAATAACCACCGATACACTTGGCATCCATGAATCTGTCTAATCCTGCCTTGAAGCTATCAAGGCTGATAGCTGTCATGACCTCTTCTGGAAGTGAATTCCATAAACCAACGACCCTCTGGGTAAATAAATATTTCCCTTTATTTGTCCTCACTTTCTTACCTATGAGCTTTAGTGAGTGCCCCCTCGTCCCTCTCTAAAGCTCTTAGCTTACTGGTACTTCAGTTTTATTAAGGCCATTAAGGAATGTTTGAAAAGGAAGGGAGGTCAGACTTGTTACGTTGATGACATAAGTAATATGTTATTTAATTCACATGATTTGTTCAGTAATAAGACCACTTCCTGTTGTGATTCCATCTGAGGCCCCTCAGGGAACGGCTGATCCTCTGCCGGCTTCCTGCTCAGAGGGGGAGGATGAGGAACAGGAGGTTCAGGCAGACGGGGAGGAGGAATCTCAGGCTGAGGGAGAGGGAGGACAGCCAGAGTCCCCCGAGAGGGAGCTCTCCCCAGCAAGCAGCCTGGATTCCTTAGATGAAAATGCACAAGCAATAATCGATCTCCGGCAGAGAAGAGCAACACAACGAAGGGGACAATTAGCCAGGTACTTTCAGCACTAAAGAGGCAACAGCTGGGTTTGGGTGTGGTGCTCTCTGGAAAGGCTGAAAAGGCAGACCCACCCTTCCTGGCTTGTGGAGTATTATCTTTGGGAGTCCTGGGACCTGGCTGTGATCTTTGGCGTCTTGGAATTCTGGTTTGTGACTTTGAATACTGAAACCTTGGGGGGAAAGACGTGGGTCTTATTCTCTACAGTGGTGTGTGTGCCAGCAAGAAGTCTGCTGTATTGTCTGGCCGTCAGGACTTTGCTGTGAAGCCTCATAGCCTGCCTGTTGGGAAGAACAGGTTTTTCTCTGTGTTTATTTTTCAAACTATAAAGTGCTTTTGCTTTTACCAGCGTGTCTGGCTGCTTTTTCCAGTTGGTGTTGAAGTCTGGGGGCACCCAGACACAACAACTTCCTTTGGCCTATGACAATATATTTGGGGAAAGAAATATTTCAGCATTGCTATATGAGGTTGCGTCATACTCCTAAAATATGGAATTTGTCATCTTCTGAAGAGTTTTGCATTATTTGGCTTGGAATATAACGAAGAAGATAATCTTATTCAACTACATATAAAGTCATTCTTCTGATTTTAAGCAATGGAGCCAGGAAATTATGCTCTAAAATGAGAAAATGTAAGTTCAACAACTGAATTAATTTTATATAGACATTTTCATTTATTTTATGGATTTTTTGTTTGTTGTTTGTTTACTTCGTTTAACTTCCTTTACTTTTTCTTTCCTTCAGTGATTTATTTGTATCCCATTTTTATTATTTTTACAAATAATTTAAAGAAACAAACACACCTTCCACCTACTATTTCTCCCACAAGAATGACCCTATAAGGTGAGAGTGTCAGGCCCAAGGTCACCCAGCTGGCTTCCATGGCTAAAGTGAGACTTGAACACATTATCTCACACTTGCAAGCCTGGTGCCTTAACTACCAGATGATGATGATGATGATGATGGTGATGGTGATGGTGATGGTGATGGTGATGATGATGATCATCATCATCATCATCACCATCTACTTTAACAATACCATAATCTGGTATACCATATACCATTGTCTGGGCAACTGAATGGAAATGAGTTTTTATTGTCTGGATACCCATCCTGTCACCAATGCAGAATTATATAATAAAATAGAATAACAAAGTTGGAAGGGACCTTGGAAGTTTTCTAATCTAACTCCCTGCTTAGGCATGAAACCCTACACCACTTCAGACAAATTGTTATCCAACATCTTCTTAAAAACTTCCAGTGTAGGAGCATTCCCAACTTCTGAAGGCAAGTTGTTTCACTGATCAATTGTTTTAAGTGTCACAAATTTCTCCTTAGTTTTAAGTTGCTGCTTTCCTTGACTAGCTTTCACCCATTGTTTCTTGTTCTACTCTCAGGTGCTTTGGAGAACAGCCTGACTCCCTCTTCTTTGTGGCAACCCCTGAGATATTGGAACACTGCTATCATGTCTCTCCTAGTCCTTCTTTTCATTAAACTAGACATGGTCAATTCCTGCAATCGTTCTACATATGTTTTAGCCTCCTGTCCCGAAAACATCTTTGTTGCTCTTCTCTGAACTATTTCTAGAGTCTCAACATGTTACACTGTGGTGACCAAAACTGAATAATTTAATAATAATAATAATTTATTAGATTTGTATGCCGCCCCTCTCCAAAGACTCAGGGCGGCTCACAACAACGATAAAAACAATATTATAATGGCACAAATCTAATATTAAAAAACTAAAAACCCTATCATAATTAAAAACCAAACAGCACATACATACCAAACATTAAATTATAATAAGCCTGGGGGAAAGATGTCTCAAATCCCCCATGCCTGGCGGCATAGGTGGGTCTTAAGTAGTTTACGGAAGACAAGGAGGGTGGGAGCAGTTCTAATCTCCGGGGGTAGTTGATTTCAGAGGGCTGGGGCCACCACAGAGAAGGCTCTTCCCCTGGGGCCTGCCAGACGACATTGTTTAGTCGACGGGACCTGGAGAAGGCCAACTCTGTGGGAGCTTATCAGCTGCTGGGATTCGTGCGATAGCAGACGGTTCCGGAGTTACTCTGGTCCAATGCCATGTAGGGCTTTAAAGGTCATGACCAACACTTTGAATTGTGACCGGAAACTGATCGGCAGCCAATGCAGGCCACAGAGTGTTGTAGATACGTGGGCGAATCTGGGAAGCCCCACGATGGCTCTCGCGGCCGCATTCTGCACGATCTGGAGTTTCCGAACACCTTTCAAAGGTAGCCCCATGTAGAGAGCGTTGCGGTAATCGAACCTCGAGGTGAGTATTCCAAGTGTGGCTTTACCAAGGCATTGTAAAGTAGTATGAATTAATATACAGATATTCAGCAGATATATTCTTAAGGTGCCCAGAGAGAGAAATATCTACCTCTAACTAGGATTGAACTCACAGTCACCTAATTTTGAGATGAGAGCTCCACCTGTAGGCCACAGCACCACTTGCCTTAGCCACTAGATCAAAGTTTAGGTTTTAAAAAAAACTTTTGGATTTCAGCATTTTTTTAAAAAGGCAGAGAGATTCTTTATGCACATGAAAGCCCAGTGGAGTGTAATGAATATTTATAACTTTAGATCTTAGAAAGATAATAAACCTTATTTTTATTTTGAATATGATTTGCTCAGTATAATATATGCTTCCTATTCAGAAAAGTCAACTCTAACTTGTTGATCATACTATTCAAGATGTCCATAGCTGTTATTACTTAGTTTCAGTCTCCTGTTAACAAGAATACGGTAGGGAAGAGAGGAAAAAAAGAGGAATAAATCTCAAGGGAAAAGAATATATTAAAATTCAAAACAGAGCTAGAAGGAAACGTACCATAAAAATTATACTTAAAAGAAGCTAAAAAAAAGAGGTAAAGAAAAAAAAAGCAAGCTGCTCTTAAACAAAATCATTGCTCTTTCTTTCTAGCACTTGACAGATTAATGTAACACATGATTGCTAATTATTTCATACCTCCAGTGGGATTTATATTACAGAAAAAAACATGTCAGGTTAAGGTCTAACAATAGATGTCTTCTCAGAATCCAGTGTACAGATAAGTCACACAGTGGCCAATATATTTCCTAGTAAAAATTTATTCTGGAACATGATAGTCTTTTGTTTTTCCTTGCTTCGATCTATGGAAGTTATGTTATAATGTACGAAGAAAAAGTAATGAGACAAAGTTCATTATAGAACAGAAAAAAGTTTACTTACTAACAAAAAGTAAAATAAGGAAATGATGCACAATACAATTATGAAGAATTGGAGATGGTTCTCCATGGAGATGCTCTGTTGATTATTACGTTTCTCCAGTCTTAGAATAGAATGAACGAGCTGGAAGGGACCTTGGAGGTTTTCTAGTCCAGCCCCCTGCTCAAGCAGGAGAACCTATCCCAGTGATGGCGAACCTTTTTTCGCTCATGTGCCAAAAGAGTATGCACATATGCTATTGCATATGCATGAGTGCCCACATCCATAATTCAATGCCTGGGGAGGGCAAAAACAGCTTCGCTCTCCCCTGGAGGCCCTCTGGAGGCTGAAAATGGCATGTTTCCCAACCTCTGGTGGGCAAGTAGGCTCGTGTTTTGTCCTCCCCAGCACACACATGCACTTTGGAGCTGAGCTAGGGAAACAGCTCATGTGCCAGCAGATATGGCTCCATGTACCACCTGTGGCACCTGTGCCAGAGGTTCATCAATATTGACCTATATCATTTCAGATAAGTGACTATCTACTCTAGATTCTTCTTAAGTACATCTATTGCTGTTAGCTGCCCCGAGTCTCCAGAGAGGGGCGGCATACAAATCCAATAAATAATAATAATAATAATAATAATAATAATAATAATAATAATAATAATAATAATAATAATAAAATATAGTGGTGCAGCATCTTGAAGCAGCAATAACAGATAAAATGTGGGGAAATGCCTAGAATGGTATGGGCTTGTTCTACAATCAGCGCCCTATATTGTCATGTGCACTGCTTATCCCTTTAACACCAATAGCAAACATTTGCATGGAAGACCAAAGCAAAGATGGCGGGACACAACTGACATGCACATGAAGATCACCCAGTTGGACCTATTGGCTGCTTTTGAACACATGAAATGTCGTGGGACTCTTTCCTTTGGGAAAATGCAAGGAAGAAGAAAATAATGATTAGAAAGCTTTGATGTCCCAAACCAATGTATGCATGCCAAGTTTTAATTTCAGTATAATTTAATATAACCCAATACCAGTTTATGTGTAATTTCATTAAAAAGAATAGCTGACAGGAGTCCGAAAAGGAGTAAGGAAGATATAGCATTTTGTCTGGTATTGAATTGATAATTTTCATAATGATCATAAAAGTCCAATTATCATAAAAGCCCAATTGCGGTGGTGGTGGAATAACACACGGACACAGTAGTTGGGCTTAATGGGTCACTTTATTAATTTATTATTTAATAGACCTGCATAGGTGAAAACCAAAACGGGGTGGAAACCCTTACCGAAACCTTTCTAAGCAACTCCTGGGCAAAAGCTCCTTGCTTAGATGAGGGGAGGGGCTCCTTCCCCTCTCCCCCACCTTATGCCATGCCCCTTTGCATTTGGGATGGCTTGCCCCCAGGCCCTGGACAGCTATCTCCAAGGTCAACTCCTCCCTATAACTCAGGCTGGGTCAGCCTAGAGGCTCTGGCGAGTGGCTGCCCATCACCTTCCCAGAGGTGCTCGAAAGTAGATCACACTGTTGCTACTAATGCCCCATTCCGCCCCTTCCTGCCCCGTGACCAAGATTGCCAAATTGATGGCTGAATTGGTCCACTAATTGGAAGGGCACTCCCTAACTGGACCCCTCCCTGTACTCAGTGTTAAGAAAAAAAAATTCCTACTCGGCCCCCAAAGGCAACCCTTACCGGCACACTGTGAACAAGGGGAGGATGGACAGGTGTCCTTTCTTCTTCGGCGGTAACATGAAAGATGGGTGGCGATGGAAGGGGGCCTCCTTAAATACCCCCCTCGCCACCCCACCCCTAGGCACCAACTGCGCACGCACATGCGGAGAAATGCCTCCTATCTTGCTCCCTCCTGAGAGATCGCCCCAACACTCCACCCTCAAGATGGCAGCCTACATGTGCTCCGACCCCACCGCAACCAGCGCCGGTGCAGGTAAGCCACCGATGGTCCCTTGGCATAAAAGTCCAATCAATCAATCAACCATTTTCATGTGTGAACTCATAGCATGGATGTGCTGTCATAGGCCTGTCTGATATGTCTGGATTCATGACATAACTGTGAAAGACAGTTGTTATCTGTTGAACTCTTGACTTGAGCCAGGTGGGTGCCCTCAGGACATCTGTCTGTGTTTGCTGTGTATTGTGCCTAAATTAGGATTTTGCCTACAAACATTTTGTTATCAGAAACCTGTATGAGAGTTGTGAGTAATTAGTAAAGTTAGCCTGATCCCATCTTCCAATTTTTGGAAAGGTGGAATATCTGGCTGGCTGGCTGGCTGGCTGATGCGACACCATAATAGTGAAGGTTTTAAATATATGAAAAATATTTGTCTGGTATAACATAGGCAATTGTAGCTTGTGATAAAAAACATCTTAAATCAGGTGAAAAGTTTTATAAAAAGAAATTGAGGTTTTATGTCTGGTTTGGTGCTGCAACCCAACAGGACCGACACAGACTTCAGAGGACAATCAGAACTGCAGAAAAAACAATTGCTGCCAACCTGCCTTCCATTGAGGACCTGTATACTGCACGAGTCAAAAAGAGAGCGGGGAAAATATTTACTGACCCCTCACATCCGGGACACAAACTGTTTCAACTCCTACCCTCAAAACGTCGCTACAGAGCACTGCACACCAAGACAACTAGACACAAGAACAGTTTTTTCCGAACGCCATCAGCCTACTAAACAAATAATTCCCTCAACACTGTCAGACTTTCTACTAAATCTTCACTTCTATTCTACTAGTTTTTCTCATCATTCCTATCACCCACTTCCTCCCATGTTGACTGTATGACTGTAACTTGTTGCTTATATCCTAAGATTTTTATTAATATTGCTTCTTCATTGCTTATTTGACCCCTATGACAATCATTAAGTGTTGTACCACATGATTCTTGACAAATGTATATTTTATTTTATGTACGCTGAGAACATATGCACCAAGACAAATTCCTTGTGTGTCCAATCACACTTGGCCAATAAAAATTCTATTCTATTCTATTCTATTCTATTCTATTCTAATGTGATTATATTGGCCACTAATATATTTAGAGGGATAAACATTCTGATGATTATTTTTATTGATGAATCAAAAGCAAATAAAATATTGAACCATACTGTACAGATCAGTAATGATGGCACAATGGTTGAGACTCCCATTAGAGTAATTTGACATACAGTATTAAATTCAAGGGGTCGTGGCTAACAGGATGTAGTCTGGATTCAATTCAGTATGATTCAGGCTCACAAAACAGCACAATTTCCCTGGATAAATCTGAGGAAAAAATAACTGTGAGAGTAGCTTTTCCCTCCAGTTCAGATCAAAAGCTCATACATATTTTGCATTTCAGAATGAAACCATTATGGCTTGCCCTTTAGAAATAATATCCACAGGCAAATGAATCTCAAAGTGCTCGGTTGAAATCAATTTCAATGCATCTTTTTAAATACTCTTCCCCAATATAAATTGGATTTGGACTTGTTAATTTTTAAAGCCATTTTGCTCTACTGTATTACCTCAAGCTTGAAATACCCATTTCTTTATCTCTCTCTCTCCTTACTAAAACTAAGGTGTTGCTATCATGTGAATGTATGTATTTTTAAGCAATGAAAAGCTATATATTTATTCGACTGAAAATCTTATGCATTAATGGTTGAATATCTGAAAAGATATTTATTTGGCTGAAGTTATTCTTCACATTATTAACCATGCATGTTTATACTGATTTAACAGCAGCATATCTATTTACTGTCATTATGCATAAGAGAAACACTTTTCTATAATCGCTTGGCATTAAAGCCTCTCATCCTGGTCATGGGTTTGAACAAAACCACGCTTTCTGAAGATGGCAGGGATGTCTTTATTTGCCCAGTATTTACAAAATAGGATGCTGAAGTTCATTTGCTAGAGAAAAGGAAAAGAATCCTATTGCTTTCTTAATTATTGCATTGTATATTCACATTAACTGGATACTTCTGAGCAGAATATGTATAGAAGCATGGTTATTTGGAAAAAATTACTGAAAGAGGAGTAGATGTGAAATTAAGGAATTATCTAATTGTGTATCAACCTTAAGTTATGTAGAAAAACAATGGTCTAATCATTGTGATGGGTCTTAAAAGTTTGTCACTGCTATTTCTGCATATTGGATTAAACTCTCTGAGTCTTTGGAGAGGGGCGGCATATTAATAATAATAATAATAATAATAATAATAATAATAATAACAACAACAACCACAACAACAACAACCACAACAACAACAACCACAACAACAACAACCAACAATAATATACCAATCAGTATATCCAAACTTCAAGATGAGTAGGGAACAGAATTTCATTTATTCTGGGTAGAATGAATGAATGCTTTGTTCTAGTCCTCCACAAAGCTTCTACAGTATCTCCACCTTGAGACCTCATTGTATTACAAGTCCCAGTGGTTAGCATATCTATCATAAAAGCAGGGAAAAAAATCACAGCTTTTTTTGTAAAACAACTAATTTGGAAAAGTCCCAAATTGGACCATTTTCAGTTACTCAAATGACGGTATTTTAGGAGAGGTGGCTACACCTTGGGATAGAGAATTTTTGGTGTATTATTTGCTCCACGTCATAACTTTCCACTTTCTGAAGAGAATAAATTACAACTCTCTAAGGAAGTGGCAGGATTATTCTCAACCACCACCTCTTACTATTTCTGAAATTTGCTATTAACACACCTTATGATAAAAACCATTTTCATTGCACAGTTCGTGACATTCTATCTTGAATTAGGTATTTAAAAGAGTAGCTGAAAAACCTTTGTGCAATTTTGATGATATTTAGAATTCAAACCTCTCCCTATCTACTAATCTATTTATGAAAAATAAAAAAGCTCTTAAAATCAATTGTGAAGGAATGCAATTCAAAAATCTTTAGAGTAAATACATATCCTGTTATAATAGCCTAATCCTTTTTGCAAATGCTCTCTTGTACCAATAAACTTTTCTTTAAAAATTCAATGTCATATGTTTTGGCATTAAAATATGACAGAGTAAGGTCTTTTGTTTTGTTTGTTTGAGAATATTTTAAAAAAAGTTTTAGTCTCATGACTCTCATCTATTTGGGGAATAAGCTCGACAACCAACCATAAATAAATGTCTTGCAAGATTTTTATCTCAGTCATAAAATTGAGGATATATTTTTTCTCTATTTGTATGAATCCTACCCCTTTTAACATATATCACATATATCATATGCATGGACATAAAAGGGGTGGAACTTCAGTCCCTCAATTGCAACCCGGCTTTAACTGCAGAAGCCCCTCTGGAGACTTAACAGGAGTTAAAGTCCACAACTTCTGTATAAAACTTAGCAATAGCACGTAGACTTACCGTATATACCATTTTACAGTGCTTTACAGTCCTCTCTAAGCTGTTCACAAAGTCAGCATATTGTCCCCAGCAATTTGGATCATCATTTTACTCACCTCGGAAGGATGGAAGGCTGAGTCAACCTTGAGCCTAGTGAGATTTGGTCTACCAAATTGCAGTCACCCAGCAGTCAGCAGAAGTAGCTTGCAGTACTGTACTCTAACCATTGTGCCACCGTGGCTCATATGATATAAGACTAGGGAGAACTTGTCCAGTTTTTGCCTAAGCATACTTATATTAACAATAATTAATGGGTGGGGTTTTTTTTTTTGGTAAAGTTGTTCTATTGGGCCAAGCAACAATTTGAAACTATAGGGCAGGATTCATATCAGTGGTGGGTTCCTACTGGTATGGTGCACTGTTCCAGTAGTGGCCTGCAAATTGTGCAATTTGCATGCAACAGCTCAGGTGCCATCTTTGCTGGTCTGTCACACAGTGTCATCTTTTTTTGAATTTTGGGCCTTTTTTTTGTTTCCTGTGCATGTACAAAAGCAACATTTTGCAAGGAGATGCTTGCCCAGTAAAGGAGAAACCATTTGAGGCCCTACTGGATGGAGATGTATGCGTATGCAAGCCCCCGCACACATGAGTACACCCTTCAGCTTCCTGCACATGCACAGAGGCTGAAGCACGCCCACCATTTCTCCAATTTTTGGTATTTCCTTGCTTTTGCGCATGCGCGGAAGCAAGGAAATGTCAAAGAACTGAAAAGCGGCGCCTCCCCCAACAGCTCCGGCCAAGCAGCTGCACTCCAAGAACGAGGACAAGGGAAGGCCAGTGGCGCCTCCGAGAGGAAGGCAAACCAAGGGGAGCCACAGCGATGGGGTGGGCGAGTGAGTCGTCCCATCGCCATGGTCTGAGAAGCAGCAGTGCAGGAGAGCACAGCAGAGCTCAGGCTAACTGTCGCTGTTGCTTCGCTGGGCATTTCGTTGCTTCCGTAGTGGAAGCAAGAAAATTTAACTCCCTGACCCCATCTTTGTATGGCACTGATCTTCAAGCTATTTTGAATGACCATCTCCAGTGATGGGCTGCCAAAAATTTTACTGCCACACTGTGGGCATGGCTTATTTTGTGGCTGTGGCTTGATGGACATGTGACCAGGTAGGAATGACTTACCAGCCATGTGACCAGGTGGGAGTGGCTTGACAAACATATGACCAGGGGTGGCTTAAAGTTCATGTGACTTGGTGGGAGTGACTTACTGACCAAGATAGGTTTTCAAATAGGTGCTTCAGTTAACTAAGTCACATTATTTGAATAGCCACAAAAAGGACAAATGATAGACAGCATTATTTGTTGAGGAGCACAGTAACATTTTAAGGTTTTGTACTGAACCTACAAGGTTCAGTATGATAATAGATTAGGCAAGTAGCTCATTTTTCTTTAATTGCTATAAAAGTTCAGTTCTAGATAGTGATCAAAATGGTTAAAGAGTTTATGGGTAAAAACATACTATTAAATTATTTCCCATTTTAAAAGTAATTAAGGATCACACTAAGGTATTACAGAAGGAAGGACATTAAAAACACTATTAAGTACTCAATAAATAGTGCATAAACTTAATACCCCCACTGTGTTCCCCCTTCATGGGGGCAGCAGCCCATTACTGACCATCTCATTCTGGATCCAGTACCAATAAAAGCTTAATACCCCTTCCCTCCAGGTCTTGAAATATGCACTCTAACTTCATTTTGGACTAAAACAACTCCATGGGGAAAAACAGAAAAGAAGAAAGTATCTTTCAATTAAAACATCAATATATTATACCATTATGAAGAATTATATAGAAAACAACAATCAGGAAAATACACTATCATTTCCGATAGTATCTCCGATGACCTAAGTGTTTAGATATAGACAATGAATATAGCACAAATAATCAGCTCTGCAGCCATGGCTGACCTTATCAAATGCCAATATAAAAATAGTATTGCATCTTGTTTCAATTATGCACTATACTAGAATGTACAAGAATGCTTCTGCTTCCTCTTGTTATTTATAAATTTTTATTTCATTGCAAGCTGTAATGCACTCCAGGCTGAACATTTCTAAGGAATGATTGTAATTCACTGATGGTTAATCACTTGGCCTTTGGCCTTGTGGCTTATAATTCCATTTGACATGTCCTATAATTACTACTTGGAGAGTTTTATTACTTAATTATCCTATCAGCGACTGCAATTTAACATGCCATCAATCTACTCCAACCACCTCTTTCAGCCCATGAACAAATCCTTACTCTCAATTAAGGCTTCTCCACAACTTTACACATCAAAATGCACCATAAAGTTTTGTTTTGATTTGGAAATTTCCCTTAAGAAGTAATTTTATTTTAATTCTTTCCCCCTTATTTATCTTGCAGTTTTTCAGTTTATTTCTAAAGCAGAGTTACAAGTGCTTCAAATTTACATGAAAAGGCTGCCTCTCCCCCTCCTTTTAAATGTCCTCCTTCAAAATAACTTAGGGACCCATCAGACAAGATGTTGGATTGTTTGAATACCTGTTTGATACTTCACGGACTGTTCACAGAAGATGAACTAACCCAATGAATCAATAGTGGGTTTTAAAAAAACATAACATAGTGGGTAAGTAGACACAACAGAATTGAAAATATTGTCAATCCTTGTTGAGGGTTTTTTTTTTTGCCTTTTCACAAAATTTGGAACACTTTCTGAGATAAAAAATATTAATCCTAAAGAAACCAAAATGAAGTGCAGTCACGATAAAAACATTCAGTAAACATCTCCAATGCAATTTCTTCATATGCATGTAATTTTGGAAGAAGAAATTGATTGTTTTATTATTTTATTAATAAATATTTATTAATTATTATTTATTATGAAACTGGCAATTATGTGTGCTGCTAGAAAAAAGACATTACACCTTTGCATGAGATGCCAGTTTCATTCTGGTCTAATTTTTAAGGCTTTTAAAGTTTTAAGGTGTTAAGGTTTTAAGGCCCTTCATGCCATGGGACCAGGGTATCTGAGGGATCATTTGCCCAATTACTTCAACCCACTAAATCTGGACACAGAACTCAGATATATCATACTGTAGGTACCAACTTCTGCCATGGCACTATACATAAGTGCTGGTCCTCTGCCACAATTGGGACATAGAGAAGACTATCTGTCTCCAGTAGAGAGATAGGAAAGAAGATTGTTCCTAAGTTTAACTTGAGTCTACAGTCAGTAGAGCTTTAAAGGCAATTATCAACACTTTGAATTGAACCTGGGCACAAATTCTATACCAGTTGTAGTTTCCAATGTCCCTTCAAAGTTGGCCCCAAAAATTCATTACAACACATTGCAGTTAGGTAATTTGACTGTAGCTAAGGCATATGCTAGATTTGAATTTATCAATAATGAGTACTGATGTGCGAACCCAACAGTGTTCAGGTTCGGCAAGTTCGGACAAACTTTACGCAAAATTCGGCCGAACCCAAACCGAACCCGAACCCGAAAGGGGAATCCCACCAAGAGATTCTGGGGGCGGAGCTTTGACGTCACGTATACCTGCAGGTTGCTAAGGACGCCAAGGTGATCACTTCCTGGATTCCATGGAATCCAGGAAGTGATCACCTTGGTGTCCTTAGCAACCTGCTGGTGACATCAAGGCTCCGCTCCCGGAATCTGTTTATTTTTATGTGAAAGGACCGCCCTTTGCTTGCAGCGCTGCTGTGGTGTCCTTTTTCATAAAAATAACAATGTTTATTTTTACGTGAAGACCTCCCTTTGAAGGAGCTGGGGAATCCCTCCCACAAAGAGATTCCGGGGATGGAGCCTTGATGTCACTGGCAGGTTGCTAAGGATGCCAAGGTGATCACTTCCTAAATTCCATGGAATCCAGGAAGTGATCACTTTGGCATCCTTAGCAACCTGCCGGTGACGTCAAAGCTCCAAACACCAAACGCAACCCCGAACTTTGCCCGAAGTTTCAAAAAATGTCGGGTTCGTGTTCGGCATACCGAACACCACAAAATTCGGTATGAACCTGAATTGTGCGGGTTCGGTTCGCCCATCACTAATAATGAGTGCAGATGGTACACTAATTAAACTAGCTAAAGACCTTTCTGGGTTGAGCTATCATATAAGCTCCTGATGCAAAACAGGATTCAAAAATATTCCTAAACATTCTACATCGATTCTACAACATTTAAATGAACCTTCAAGAGATTGGAAGCAAGACAGAATAAAAGGCAAGGGAAACACCATTCAACTCCTCCTGCAGTAGCCACTCCACCATTAGTCCTTCCACTGTTCACTACCGTTGTAATGGCTGAACCCTCTTCTTTCTATTGGATATCAGCAGTGAAGGGCTACCAAAGTTTTTACTACCACACTGTGGGTGTGGCCTTTGCCTTTTCTTTCAACATCTTTCAGTGCAAATTGGGTGGTCTGGGGTGGAGCTCCATTTTCTCTATCCCACTGCGTTCCTCCCCATCCAGGCAGTAACCCACCCCTGGATATCACCCACTTCTGTTTATTTGTTTATTTACTGAAGAGTTTATAATATTCCGATCCAGAAAGAATCTTAAATGGTTTCTTTTTAAAATAAAAAAGCAATTTAATGAAAATATTATAACAGTAAGAGATGGTACAATCATAAACAAAAGTAACTAAGAAATACATTAAAGCCACCAGGCACAGAAACATCCAAACAGAAACTAAGGTGAGTACTTTATTTAATATTAAATTCCCCTAGACCTTCCTTTAAAAGCCAATTTTAGAAACAGTGAGTCCTGAGCTTGGTTATTTGTTTGCAGAATTTTCATTACCCAAGAAAATAAAATCATCAGCAAAAACGAGTTTGGTATTTGTTACTTGTTTATATATAATAGCTTGCCCTGCCAATTTTGTTCCTTTCCAAGAAACTATCTTAAAACGTGACAGGGTGAGGTCTAGTTTGATCTCAGGCAATAAATTATTTCAATTTTTTTTAAAAAAACTGCAGCAGAGGAGACTTGATTCCTTGGGCACTATAGATGACAATTCTTAGTTGAAAAGATCTGAAATAAGTCTATTTTGCTTGATCTTATTGGACAGGCAAAAACTACTGGAAGTGCACCATCCCATAGATGAGCACGCTATAAGAAACCAGCACTTTAAATTGAACTTGGAAACTGTTACTTGGGTGAAATTTAGATTCCCATCACATAAAAACATAGAAATATGGAAGATTGACAGCAGAAGAAGACTTCATGGTCCATCTAGTCTGCCCTTATACTATTTTATCTTAGGATGGATATATGTTTATCCCAGGCACGTTTAAATTCAGTTACTGTGGATTTACCAACCACATCTGCTGGAAGTTTGTTCCAAGCATCTACTCTTTCAGTAAAATAATATTTTCTCATGTTGTTTCTGATCTTTTCCCCCAACTAACCTCAGATTGTGCCCCCTTGTTCTTGTGTTCACTTTTCTAGCAGCTGAATTTTGGACCAGTTGATGCTCCCACAATGACAATGATCTTAATTACAGATATGAGTGACAGTGACAATTCCTACCAGTTTAGGTAGTAACTGGTGGCAACTGGCACACCACAAGTAACGGCAAAATAAACCTTATTGCTGTTGCCATATGATTTTCAAGCAGGAACTGTGAATCCTAAAACACTCTTGAGTTAGATACGACTTCTGTACTACCTTCCTTAAATCCATTCACAATGTCTTTAATTTGTAAAACTTTGGGGTTGAATTATGCAAAGCATGGCCAATTTACCTCTCAGTTATGCATGTTGAAAGTTGGCCTTAAAAAGCCTCCAGTAAGCATTATTTTTGTTCTTTCTTCAAGCACCAAAGGGAACAAAATCTATTTGAGAAGAAGGCCACTCAAAATAATAGACCCTTTGTTAAAGATTTATAAAAGAAAAAGCTTTGACTAATCCCTAGGTGAATTTCAGCTGCAATCTCAAATAATCATCTGGATGATGGAAGATTTGTCTGAACAGAGGTAGACCAATATCTTTTACTCTGATATATTGTGCACATTTCCTTGGAAACAATGTCCAGCAATATTCATCTAAATATATGCAAGATTGAAATGTGTGTGAATTTCAGAATCAGGATACCTTTTCTCCCAAACTCTGGGATTTTTTATAATAGTGGCTTGAGATGCAGGTTGCTGTTCTACTTTATAATTTTGTTTTTGCCTTTATTGGACTTATTCTACTCAAAGATGAACAAGGACAATACTAATAGTTTATTCATTGACAAAATAACAAGAATGGTACCATACAGAATTCTTAGAAATAAGTATTAGTTTATGGATATTACAGAAACTGCCTAAGATACCTAGCTAAATTATGGAGCATAAGGCAATTCAATTCAATTCAATTCAATTTATTAGATTTGTATGCCGCCCCTCTCCGAAGACTCGGGGCGGCTCACAACAATAATAAAAACAATATTCCAGCAAAAACAAATCTAATATTAAAAAGCACATAAAACCCTATCATATTTAAAAAAGCAAACAACATATACATACCCAAACATAAATATAAAAAAGCCTGGGGGAAATGTGTCTCAACTCCCCAAGCTAATGATACAGTATTTGTAACTGTTTTCAGTTTTTTAGATTCTTAAAAAATAAATGACAATGAAGCACCAAGAAAACAAAAGACAAATTAGATTCACAGAAGAGCAGAAAGGAGAAAGAAAAAAACAGGAGGACCCAAAGTAACTCTCAGCAAATATTCATTTTCCAAATTAAAGTTAAAAGAATGAATTAGAATATTTAAGAGTGAAAAAAAATCTGCGTCTGCATTAAAGCACACAAAAGAGGAATCCATAAAAATGTCTTGAGGATGGAGCTAGTTAGACCATCCCATTTCCCAAGGAAAACTTGTTTTTGAAAAGCATGTTTCTGAGTTTGTGCATGCACAGGAGGCAAAAAATAACTGAAATCTTGCGAGGGGATGTGCATGCGTGGAAGCAAAAAATTACCAAAAATCTCATGCATGGTGCATCCCCTTGCAGGATTTTGCACATGCAAAAAAAAACAAAAAAATGGAGAAATAAAAGGCGGCATCCATAGGACTGCCACTGGAGTGGTTGTATGCAAATTGCACAATCTGGAAGCCACTATCGGTGTGCAATCCCCTACTGCACCGGTAGCAACCCACTACTGTAACCATGATAGGATAGAAATCAATATATTCCCCAAATGCAAACCTTGCCATTGCTATGAAAAAAAAACCCAAACAAAAACCAAACAAACAAACAAACCACTTACTATTGAAGGATCCAATCTGGATCAGTCACATTATCCTGAGACACATACAGTACATTCGCCTTCATTTGTGATCATGACTGTGCTTTCCGCCACAAACCTCAGTCCATGTATCAATAGAGTCTGTGAATATGGGGAGTCTCTCTTTTCTCCAGCCCAATAAGAAGGCAAAATGGCTACCTGGGTAAATGAGAATAGAGGGAGCTGCAGCCACCAGCCACAAGTCGAAATTAATGCTTTGGCCCATCTTTGAATCTACTGCAGTTCACTTCCTAGTCCCCAAATGTCCCCTTCTGATGTTAGTTCCCATATTGCAATGGTGAAATCTACTTACCGAACTGGTTCGGTACCAGTTTGGAAACATGTGCTTTTTCACCCTCTGTGCATGCGCAGAAGGCTTTGCACATGTGCAGAGGGTTAAAAAAGGAAAATGACAATGTTTGGGTGGGTGGGCAGAGCTTTGCACTGCGTCTGCTACTGATTCTCTGAAGCACTAGCGACTGCCGCTACTGGTACAGCCAAACTGAGCCAAACCAGTAGCATTTCATCCCTGCCCTATCGCCTCTGCTGCCTTTGTTGTCACCACTCTGCAGCTCACCAACACTGCACCAGCCAGCTTGGGGTTTAATTTAAAATTCCCCCAATGCACGAATAAAGATTGCAGTTTAATCAACTTCTCTCTAATTTTCTCTGTGCAAATTACTAATCATTCCCTTTAGGGCCACAATTTGTTCGTGGTAAAAGCTAAGATGAGACATTGCTTTGTATGCCTTAATGTATCTGGCATATTTAATTAAGTATGTGCAATGCATGATACATCTAACTGTGTTTGGTGAACATGGCACGTGCATTTATTAAAAGCTGATTTACCATCCTTTTTCTTGAAATTTCATAGGAAAGAAAAGAATACTGAATTGAAGATTCTTAATAGATACCTAAAATAAATAAACTATAATTGCCATTGGGATGCTCCATTTTATAGCATTCAATTTACATACACATTCTTAAGAGTATATTTAAGATAATTTGCATTCATAGGATAAGGTTGTATCAAAAATAACCAGCTGTTTTGACAAAATTGTCTGATTCTCATCAAACTGATTTGCAATAGGAAATGGGTTTTTCAAAAACATGGGGGAGGGAGGGGAGAAGAGAGAAATAGAAATGTTATGGGGGAGAGTAAAACCACAGTTTATTCTTTGATTAATAACTGCTCAAGGTCATTCATGCAATTCTGTTAGTCAATAATAATCAGATTAGTATGATGTATTATTCAGCATTTATAGTGGCAAATTTATCATAACAGCTGTAAAGTAAATTGGAATTGCCTTTCGTATTCTCTGGATGCTGCTTGGTGTTGACACACAAATGAGAGGTGTCTCTAAAAAGTGTAGGTGAAACATGCTTAAGCCAGGATAAAGGATTTTAATTCCTTAGGGGATGCTGTGTTCACATAATCTAATTCTTTTTTTAACTAATTAATTTTAACCTGCACAAGTTCCAAAGAACTTTAAAGTTAAGACCAAATTAAGGAAATAATCAATACAAATTGAATATCTAAAGAGTTTCAGCATAAAACTATTTAGGATTTACCACAATAGAGCAAATATAAAATATTATTGTCAGAAACATTTTTGCTGATTTGTTAGAAATCATTGTGCAGCCATATATAATATAAGCCATGGCTTCTATTAAAATAGAATTCTAACAGAGGGATAGATTCAAGAGCATGTGAAGTGTTAATACCACATTCATTCATTCATTCATTCATTCATTCATTCATTCATTCATTCATTCATTCATTCATTCATTCAAGTTGAAAGGGACCTTGCAGGTCATCAAATCCAGCTTAGGCTGGAAACCCTACATTATCTCAGACAAATGGTTATCCAACATCTTCTTAAAAACTTCTAGTATTAAGAGTATCCACAATTTCTGGAGGCAAGCTGTTCCACTGGTTAATTGTTCTAACTGTCAGGAAATTTTTCCTTACTTTCTAAGTTAGTCTCTCCTTATTTAAAAGATTTGTACCTAAAACACAATTTTAGGTAATTCACAACAATAATAAAACTCATGTCTATAAAAATATAAAACTATAAAGCTGACATATTCATGAACATCTTTGATCTATTAATTTTTAGCATGTTCGTAAAATTTGAATTTGATACATAATGTTTAATTATGCGCACAACCTTGAATTACTTGTGGAAAATAATACAGGGCTGAGCAGGCAGTTACTGGCTATATATCTCAACTTCCAGGCTGTTAGAACTGAGAAAATATTAGAATGTGTTTCACCATACAATTTTCACAAATTGTACATAAAGCTCTGCTAACATGCATTGACTTCTTTGTCCCATTTAGATATTCATTCAGAATAGCTAATACTATGGTTCTTGATAGAAGCAGGAATCATGTAATGGGGGGCGGTGGGTGGGTGGGATGGGCGGCCAACTGCCTTTCTGTAGTAAATAACAATAATAACAACAGAGTTGGAAGGGCCTTGGAGGTCTTCTAGTCCAATCCCCTATTTAGGCAGAAAACCCTCCACTACCTCAGACAGATAGTTATCCAACATCTTCTTAAAAACTTCCAGAGTTGGAGCATTCACAACTGCTGGAGGCAAGCTGTTCCACTGATTAATTATTCTGTCAGGAAATTTCTCCTTAGTTCTAATAGTACTTAATAATAAGTAGTAATGATATTGGTTTAAAAAAATGCAATTGCTTTCCATTGGATTGGATTAGTGCTCATTATATCTTATGATTACAGATCAATGGGATAGATTTTTCATTTAAAATAACCATTAAGAGATAAATTATTTTCTCTACTTTCCCTTCATACTATATCCAAAAAATTAGGTCATTTCTGAAGGTTTTTTTTCCCAATGTGAGGACTGATGGTAACATTGAGAGTAGAAATGCCAAAGACTGCCCTTATTCAACACTCATATTTAGTCTGCTTCGGAAGTAACTTGTAACAAGTAGTGATGGGCGAACCTAACCCGTACAATTCAGGTCTGTACCGAATTTTGCGGTGTTCGGTATGCTGAACATGAACCCGAAATTTTTTCAAACTTCGGGCAAAGTTCTGGGTCGTGTTTGATGTTCGGAGCTTTGATGTCACCGGCAGGTTGCTAAGGACGCCAAGGTGATCACTTCCTGGATTCCATGGAATCCAGGAAGTGATCACCTTGGCGTCCTTAGCAACCTGCCGGTGACGTCAAAGCTCCGCCCCTGGAATCTCTTCATGGGAGGGATTCCCCGTTCAGGTTCGAGTTTGGGTTTGGTTCGGGTTCGGCTGAATTTTGCATAAAGTTCATCTGAACTTGCCGAACCCGAACACCATTGGGTTCGCCCATCACTAGTAATAAGTAAAGAAAATGCACAAATCATTGCATAAGAATAAAGAATTTGTAGCCACTTTATTTCTCTCAAATGCTTACAATTACATTTATAGAGTCAAGATCGTAACATCTGTGAATAGATTTAAAGGATACAGCTTGTCTCCTGTTTTTATCCCACTAATTTGATTATTGGATCTAAGTGCTATTGCCACTAAGTGCCATTGCTTAGCTTCTATAGTTAAGTGAAATAGCAAAGAGGATAAAAGAAACCCCTGCTTGTTATCTCATACAATCTAAATCATGGCTCTTAAATCACCTCTGAGACTTAGTTGGTCCTTAAATATGTTCAATCATTTTACAGAAAACAGCCCCAAATTTATATATAATCAACATTGGTTTTTAAAATTATATTTCCACATAATTAAAAGCTTTAAGGTATATCTAGTGTTTAGAGTGCAGTTCTGCAGACTGCTTCTGCTGCCTGCCTGCAATCTGGCAGTTCAAATCCCACCAGGCTCAAGGTTGACTCAGCCTTCTATCCTTCCAAGATTGGTAAAATGAGGACCCAGATTGTTGGGGGAAGTATGCTGAGTATGTAAACCACTTAGAGAGACCTGTAGAGCACTGTGAAGTGGTATATAAGTCTAAGTGCTATTGCTATTGCTATCTAAAGAACATATAGGTAAGAATATTTATTAATTTTACTAATTTGTATAATAGATAACAGTTTCTTGATAAGGGTAGATGTGTTATGGTTTGGAATTAAGCCACATTTAGTCATATGAATGTTTTTACTGTCGTCATTTTTAATTGTTTTTTGTGCATTAATATCCTCCTTTCCTTCTCCCTCCCTCTTTAAAAATCACAGTATTCCCTTATCCCTGTTCCACGCCTTCATACCCAACCTCTCTATCCTTCAATCCCATTAGACTGATGAAGAGGTTGGAGACAAACCCTTTCATGGCCTAAGAGGAAAGAAATTGAGTTTTCTTCATGCCCTCCTTAGCCAATAAACTTCCATATTTATTCAATTCAATTTATTAGATTTCTTTGCCGCCCCTCTCCGACGACTCGGAGCGGCTACAATAGTTTAATTACAATAGTTATTTACATTATTATTTTATTTAATTCTTTACTCTTTTTACTTAACTTCCTCTTTCCCTACTACTTAAGAATTCACAAAGATTAACACCGTCAATTTCTTTACTCTACAGCTCAGTGTTGCGTTCTTATCCAATTTTCAGTTGTGGTTGAGCCTGCTTTCAGGGGTGAAATGCTCCCAGTTCATTTGCGACTGTTGGCCATTGGAAAGCCAGTCACGAAGGGAGGATGAGGCTCCACCCACCTGACTGGATGCAGCCATTTGGGTTCTTTTACCCTCTGTGCATGTGTAAAGAACCCAAATGAATGCATCCAGGCAGAGCCTCATGCTCTCTTTGTGACCAGCTCTTTGACGACCGACAGCAAACAGGGAGCATTTCACCTCTGCCTTCTTTCTACTTTGCAGAGACAAGTCACAGATTGCTTCCTGTGTCTATCAGCAAGTTGCGCATCTCAGTCAAACTAGAAAGAACTTTTTTCCCCCTTGTGGCATAAAAACAATTAATTTGAAAGGGAATCCTCACTTGTATTGAATTTCCTTTGGCATAGGTTTTTCTGTACATTTTCTCCCCTTTCTTCCCTGCCATACAGTAGAGCTACCGTGATATCTTGGAAGAAAATGTTCTCACATTCTCATTTAATCGCTTCCAATTCACATGACTTTCTCAGAAATGCCCAGCTGGCGGCTTAAACCGCCGGCTGAAATTACCTCCGGAACCTGGGAGACGCTGCCGGCAGCTCTTTTGAGCTCCGGACTTCCGAGTTCCTCTGGAACCCGGAGGTTCGGCTTTTGGCAGCGTGCCAAGGTGGCGCACTGCCTGCTGGTTGGGGGGAGGTCCTGGATTGCTCTATTTAAGGGCGATCCGGATAGGACCTCCCCCTTGCTCTGGCTCACTCCTGAAGCAAACACCCGCCCACCGTCCGCTATCAACAGTGTGTCCTAAGGAGGTCGCCTCGGGGTCGAATAGGAATTTTTTCGGCCTCCCCTTTAGAGGTGGCCATTTTTTCACCTATTCCACACTGACGGTGCGGACTGGATTGGTTAGGGGGTGCGGCGCACTTAAATATCAGTATAGGCCTCCCTTTGGTCATTGGGGTTTGGCAGGTTAGGGGTGGAAATGGGCAATTAGAAGCGACTGCGCATGCTCCTTTGGGCATCCTTCAAAGGGTGATGGACTGCCTCTCTCCAGGAACTAGAGGTTGGAACAACGGAGAGGATGTCCATGGGAATCCCCGGATCCAATTTCCCACGGGGATTGGAGGGTGAACTCCTCCCACACAATGAAGGGGAGTGGCTTGGATCCAGGTGAAGGTGGCACCTTCACCTGGTTCAGCAAGGAATTTTTGCCCAATGTTGCCAAGGAATTTTCTGGTAGGAATTTCCGCCCCGTTAGTTTTGGCCTCTGCAGGTCCTTAGTTCGTTCTGCATTTAAATATTTAAATTGACGTATTCAAATTTATTTAAATTTATGTTAATTCAATAAATGGCCCGTATTTAATCCACAACATGTCTCAGCGTCATTACTCCGCTTCCGGAGGTAATTTAATCTTTCATATTGAATTACAAACCTGATCAGACTGTCTCTTGGTCTCTGCATGTTTTTAAGAGGGCAAAGTCATCCAGCTTTCATATTTTTCTGTTAAGTTCAAATCAAAGCTCAGGTCATTAATTTTAGAAATTAGATAAGTAGTTAGATTGGCTGTTCCAGTTTTCCTTGACAGTTCTTTGATCCTTAAGTTAATTCTTGTGCTACTGTCTTGTAAATCTGCCTACTCAATCTTTATTTGAGCCTTGTCAATCTCTAAAACATTGCTTGTAACCATATCATGAGCTTTGCTGGCAACCTGAGTTATATCTGCTGTTTGCTTAATTTTTTAACTTCCTTAATTTTTTAAAATTTATTTGCTCAGGGCATACCTGCCAAGTTTTTAGTTACTTCCACAGCACATTTAAAACTATGTTGATAAAGACTACTTTACTTTATGACACATATTTAGTACAGGCTTGACATATATCTTTTACTTATTTTGGAAAATTTATAGAGCCACCCATTCACTCATGGTGACTCTAGGGGACTTACAGAAAATAAACACACGATGTAGATGAAATAAAAATAATACAAACTAAAATAACATAATAATAATAAAATAATAACCTACCACTTCAATAACATACATTCAAACCAGCCATTTAATGGACTCCATCCCACTCTGGGTTCTCCAGGCCTGCTGGCAAAACCATGTCTTTGGAGCTTTCCAAAAGAGTGTCAGAGTGGAGGGACATCTAATTTCTGGGGTGATGATGTCCCAGAAGTAGGGAGCCACCATGGAGAAAGCCCTGGTAAAGTAGTTTCAATGGTAATTTATTCTGGAACCTGAAGGTGGCTGGCTAATAACATTGTTTGGTTTTGGTATGTCCTATTGTTGTGTTTCCGTAGGGTTTCAAGTGAAGAACTGCAAGCTGACATCAAATCTTAATTCTGTGTAAGTATTGGAAGTATGAAAGAACTTATGCAAATTGAGATAAACTGGTCTAAAACTTGCAATTGGCTGAGATTTCATAGTTGTGTAAATAAACAGTTTTGGGAACTTATGAAATTGTATAATGAATATTTTCATGGGTTTGGAATAAAAATGATTTTTAAAACAAAGCCATTCCCCTTTAACAGTTTAATTAGTTTCAAACAGATTTGATTAACTCTTATAGCATTTTATCAGAAGGTGCTCCATAATAAATTATGTTATTCAAGTCTTATAAAATCTGATATAGAAGAAAGAAGCTAATTCTTTTTACTTGCATTAGGATATAAGCAACTCTCTGATGGACTGAAAAGTATTTTAAATACCATAAATACAGGCTAGTGGATTAACGTCTTACAAATCCAGGCAAGAAAAGCTGCTCATTAGAGTATCTAATTTCTTGGTCCTGCTCTATTTAATAATGACATTAATATTCTGGAAAAAGAAAGTCAATGGTATATTAATCAAACTCACAAGTCATCTTAAAAATGAAGTAGATTTACAAACACTTGTGGGGGCAGATATATGAGAGAAGGATCTAATAATGAATGGACATATTATAGAACATCCTATAGACTTATTTGTCCTGGAAAGATTCTGATTCTGATTTAACTTTTGGAATTTATAATTCAGCAAAGAAACAGGGCTTATCCTTGGGAAGTCTTGCACTAAATTTAATTTTTTTTTAAGATGGAAGGAAAAAAAGAGCAGCTGGCACCACTGATATTTACAGAATTCAGTTATTGATATCAAAATCCTACTTGGAAGGAAATGTTTGCTTTTGATTTTATTTTTTGAGGGCATATGTTCAAAGAGAGAGCCAGGTTGATGTAGGAGTTAAGCTAACAGGCTAGACCAGGGGTAGGCAAAGTTGGGTCTTCTATGACTTGTGGACTTCAACTCCAAAAATTCCTGGGCCAATCATGCTAGCTCAGGAATTCTGTGAGTTGAAATCCACACGTCATAGAAGGAAGAAATCATTCCAGTTCTGACTTAGGCATGAAGCCAACTAGATGGTCCTGGGCTAGTCTCTAGGAAGCCAATAGTCGAGGCAACACCCTCCCCTAAAAAAAACCCCAGTAGACCTTTAAGAACTTGTCCCAGACAATCAGCAGTAAATACTGACAGAAGGTCTCTCACCTTATTCCAAATGTTCAAGGAACAATCTTTTCTTTCCTCTGCCTCCTGATTATGGGTTGTCCGAAAAAGGAAGAACTGGGGGAGATGATGTCCTGCCAGTTTCTGTTCATTGGTATTGGCTCAGGAGTAGATTATTCTTGAAGAGAACATGGTCCTCAGCTGAAAAATAAATTGTGGGAAAAAAATCTATTCTAGGCCAACTTGGAGTTGTTAGAGGTTAGTATGGAAAGGGTCTGGTCTACCTTTATCACTGGGCTATGTCCTTTCCCATTGTCTACACTGAAGGTTCTTGGCTTATGAGTACAAGTACCTCCTTTAAATCAGAAGTTTATTGCTATAAACTTGATATGGCACTATTCTTTGTGCATCCTATGAATCCTATGACATTTTAATAGTAAATTATTAAAACAAAAGGATATTCAATTTGCTAAGTAATTTGTTTTACCAGAAAGAAAATTGGAAGCTGCAGAAAAAGCATTATGAAAGATTAAAAAGCTGTAGTGGAGCTGAGTGATAGAATATGAATTATTATTTTGTCTGCTGCACAACTATATGTGCTATTATAAGTTTTTAAATTATAAAGCTAACAACTTTGAAATTAAATCTCTGGGGTTAAAAGCATATAATCCACATTAAATGTGGTTCAAGGAGAACTAAAAGTTAGATGCAAATATATTATAGAATTAAAGAACAGGCAGCTAGTGAAATTGTTTGTAAATATTATTGACTTTAAATTTTATTTTGAATTAGTACTGTCTATTTTAGAAATCTCCCCAGTGGAGGCAATGACTTCTTTCAATTTAGTACATGCTAATCACATTTGGTGTCCCGATCTTCACTCAGATCCAACAGAAAAATGCAGTTCAAAGTATCTTTTGATTTGATCTTTTTGTATATATCTTTGTGTGTAGACTTTAAAAACATTAGCTATTACCAAGTGCTGTTGCCAAACAGCCTGATTCATTTTACATCTCCCTTTCTCCCTCTGCCCTCTCTCCAGAGAGTATTCACCAAAAAATAAAACTGAGAAACTTGAATTGTGAATTGCAAACAAAGTTGTGAATCATTTTAGGTATGTTTAACCTGCTTCAGGAATTTCTGCATAACACCCACATATATAAGAAACGTGATGCATGATAATGTTCAAAACAAATCATTGTTAAGCATTAAAATTTGTTAGTGAATCGACATCTTTGAAGCTCGCTAGCAAGACAAAATCCCTATCAATAAATATTCTAGCAATGTAATTATCTGTTTCTAAAATTCATGACTGATTTGTAAATATGTATTTTCTTTGATACCAAAATTTCAGTATTAAAGAAAATACATATTACAGAAAATACAGTAATTTTTTGCCTTCATATTAAATTCTAATAATTAATTAGAAATAGAAAATACAAATTTCAATTATTCTTTATATTTGTGAGAAATATAATGAATTTGGATTGAGGGTCAAGAAATGTTTTCTGAACTCACTCATGTTGATTTTACATTTAATTTGAATTTAAGTAGAATTTCACACTAAACAAATTTCTCATCTGAAACCAGTTTTTCTCATGATATTAACTAATACAAAAGTTAATATTGGCATTCTTCCAAATGGGGCTTTTAATGAGCAATCCCCATGTTTTTCTAAAGGTTGAACTAATTTTGTAAACCAACTTAAATCGTGTCATAATTTTCCCATTTATTGTGTCATCTTTTTTGTAAGTGCATAATCGTTGTCAGGGAAGAATAGAAAGTGACTACTCTTATCTTTTAGTAGAGACATATATGACTTAGGCATAGCAAGTGAGAAGTTCTTAGAAAAAGTAATTGATATGTCAAGGAACATAAAAAATATAAAGAAAAATGATAAAATAAACCTCCATGGAATCTTTCTCTTCATTCACTGGCTTTGTATTTATCAGAACATAATAAATTTGACTATAACCTGTTCTGTCGGGCTCTCTGGTAGACTCCTCCCAAAAATTCACAGGTACAAATGTCAGACACAGACACGTTTGAAAATTCAAAACAATGTTCTTTATAATGAAAAGTCACTTAAACTAAGCCCTCTTTTGGTATAGCAAAGAGTACTCGTCTCCAAACAAACTGGTAATTTGTACAAGTCCCTTATCAGTTCTGTGATACTTAGCTTGCAGCGGTGAGGCAATTCACAATCCTTCTTTCACAAAGTGAAACACACTTTGCTCTGGTTTAGTTTCAAAGCGGGGAAAAATCAGCACACCAAAAGTCAAAGTCAGTAAAGCAGTCACGAAACACAAGGATCAGATAATCCTCCACAATGGCCAAATCCACAGGCTGCTATTTATAGCAGCCTCACTAAATATCACAGCCCCACCCAACCACAGGTGGCCTCATTTTCTTTGATAATAATCTCTCAGTTGTTGTTGCCTATACATGGCTCTCCGCATGCGTGGCTGTATCATTAACTCTTGTTCTGAATCCAGGGAGGAGCTAGATAATTAATCTCCTTCTGAGCTTTCTGCCACACTCTCCTCCTCCCTGTCACTCATGTATTCTTGGTCAGAGGAGCCTTCATCATCAGATTCCACCGGGGGAAAAATAGGCCTGCAGCATGTGGATGTCCCCCCCACATCCACAGTCCATGGGGCAGGAGCTGGGCCAGAGCTAACCACAACATAACCAAACCATTAAAAGCATCTAGAATATTCATTCATTCATTCATTCATTCATTCATTCATTCATTCATTCATTCATTTGGATTTTATGCTGCCCAATTCCCGAGGGAATAGGCTTGTTGGCTGGGAAATCTGGAAGCTGAAGTCCACACATCTTAAAATTGTCACGTCTGAAAAACCAGACAAGGGACAATGGATGGAAGCTGATCAAGAAGAGATTCAACCTGGAAATAACAAAGAACTTTTTGACTGTGAGAGCAATCAACCAGTGGAATGGCTTGCCAGTGGAGGTTTTAAATGCCCCAACACTTGACACCTTCAAAAAGAGATTGGACTGCCATCTGTCTGGGGTGGTATAGGGTCTCCTGCTCAAGCAGGGGTTTGGACTAGATGACCTGCAAGGTCCCTTCCAACTCTAATAATAAATAAAATAAAATAAACATGCTTATACATGTCCTCATGGAAAATCAGCATCTTTCCATCCCTAGTATGGAGGGAAGGGAAGAAGAAACAGAAGAAAATACTCTATTCTTCCCACGGAAAGCCAAGTAGAGGGACCAAATGAACTGGAGGTCATCCAGTTTTCAGAGGAAAGCAGGGCACAGTCAAAGAGAGAAACAAAGAGGGAATCTTTGAGTTGCTACCACTAGTTCTAAGGTTTGTAATGATCAACAGAATAGAATTAATGTTTTCTGAACTGCAGCTCAAACACATTGAGCCCATAATTCAAGATGTTGGTCATTACCTTTAAAGTCCTACTTGGCTTTGGACCAGACTATCTTTGAGACCACCTTCTACCACATAACTCCCAGTGACCAGTAAGGGCCCACAGAGTTGGTCTTCTCTGGATCCCATCAGCTAAGCAGTGTCAACTGGTGGTCCATCGAGGAGGGCCTTCTCTGTGGCTGCCCCGGCTCTCTGGAACCAGTTACCTACTGAGATCCAAACTACCCCCACCCTATTGGCCTTCCAGAAAGGGGTAAAGACCTGGCTTTTCCAACAGGCCTGGGGTCGTTGATTTTATGGTCATAACCAATGAGATCTGGCCACGAATGGTATGCAGGGGTTTCACTGTTTGTATTGTAAATTGTTTTTAAACTGTTTTTAGAGGTTTTTATACTATTATTGATGTTTTATATTTTTGCTGTGAGTCACCTAGGAAGTCTGATGGAATTGGAATTGAATAAACAAATAAATAAGGGATATTCTACCCCTATTGCTAACTATGCATAATCCAATAATTTCTGACGAAATTAGATGGTGAGCATTCTAAAATTACTAATCATAATAATAGCTCAATTTTTCATAATATGAATCAAAACTAAACTTAGGAGCAATTTTCTAGCATCGTGTGTATTTTTGTAAATTAAAAATACATATTAATTTATAGTGGAATAGTAGTCTAACAAAAGTAAAGGGGAGGGGGAGGAAACCAGCCAGCTATTTTTCTAACTAGATTAAACTATGTGCTTAGATCTGACTGTCAAATGACTAGAAATTGGATGCTCTCTTATGACATTGATAAGATTTACTGCCTATAAACCTGTTCAGAATTAGATTAGGTGCAACCTTCTTTTTCTCTGATGCAGCACTCATTTAAAAATAACTAGGTTTTTTTTAAAATTGAAGATGCACTGATAAATTCATGGGCTCCTGCAAAAATGACTCTGAAATGCTTGCTTTTGAACAAGTTGGCAGGAAAGTCTGCATGATTACTATAATACATGGAAAAGGGGAAAGGACAAATCGAAAATGTCATATTATCCTCACTGGAAATGGGAAAACCATGTGTTACAAGCATCAAAACCATGTAGTTATTCAAACTAAAATATTATTCTTCGACTGAGTTTATCCAGAATGGATTATGAAACTGGCTTATTCTTAACTACCCCATCGTGAATCATGAACTTGTAATTGCAAAAGTATTACACAGTTTACCTTTAGGAGTATCCACTTCCAGAAGAGACACACATGTGACTGAAAGAGGATTCAGTTTAAATATTGAGAAAGAAATAGCATCCCATCATATTCTGCCAAGAAAACAAAATGGATGCTCACAAGCAGGACTATGTCAACAAGAACGGTAAACTCTTTAGGTCAGATGGTAGCCAATGAGCTAATGGGGAATAGTGGGGAGCAAGAAAGAGTAGAATGTTAGAACATGCAAAGAACCATAGAGATGACCCAGAGATGATCCTGGAGAAGTTATGTGACAGGAGTTATGTCAAAGCATGAATCAAACATAGCAAAGGAAAATTGTGGCAATAAAGAAATATATTTACATACATACATACATACATACATACATACATACATACATACATACAAACAAACTTATTGGGCATTGTTGTGGTTAGCTCTGGCCCAGCTCCTGCCCCAAGGACTGAGGATGTGGGGGAGACATCCACATGCTGCAGGCCTGTTTTGCCCCCGGTGGAATCTGATGATGAAGGCTCCTCTGACCAAGAAGACATGAGTGACAGGGAAGAGGAGAGTGTGGCAGAGAGCTCAGAAGGAGATCAATTATCTAGCTCCTCCTTGGATTCAGAACAAGAGTTAATGATACAGCCACGCATGCGGACAGTGATGCATAGGCAACAACAACTGAGAGATTATTATCAACGAAAATGAGGCCACCTGTGGTTGGGTGGGGCTGTGGTAATTAGTGAGGCTGCTAAAAATAGCAGCCTGTGGGTTTGGCCATTGTGGAGGATTATCTGATCGTTGTGTTTCATGACTGCTTTACTTTGACTTTTTGTGTGCTGATTTTTCCCTGCTTTGAAACTAAACCAGAGCAAAGTGTGTTTCACTTTGTGAAAGAAGGATTTTGAATTGCCTCACAGTTGCAAGCTAAGTATCACAGGACTGATAAGGGACTTGTATACATTACCAGTTTGTTTGGAGACGAGTGCTCTTTGCTATAACAAAAGAGGGCTTAGTTTAAGTGAATTTTCATTATAAAGAACATTGTTTTGAATTTTCAAACGTGTGTGTGTCTGAAATTTGTACCTGTGAATTTTTGGGAGGATTCTACCAGAGAGCCCGACAGAACAGGTATTGACTCTTCAGAATTAGATAAATGGCATGCTTTATGGTAGAGGATGAATGACCAAGTGGTAAGCTTGCCATCTTTAGGAGCACAGCCCCATAAACAGCCAAAGATGCTAGAATCCTGGAAGTATAAGATTTCTGAATTAACAGCCATTCCATCTTGCTTGAATGGGAGGATGCGACCATTTTTCATCATCTGGATTCTGGCAACTAGCAGACGTGACATATCTGGAGTGACATCTTCTGATGCATTTATTTATTTTTAAAATTTCTGCTAGATAATCATAAGTATGTAGATTTATGTAGGTAGATGTCCTATAGAATAGGCAACTGGATGCTATTCGGATATTTGAAATACTATTCCCAAATGTTGGCCGAGGCTGGATTTAGTGGTCCCAATAAAAGGGAATATGTTATATATAGCTCAAGATTGAACTGTGGAATCCTTGGTGCTGTCTGAGCTTAGTTGTTTTCTTACAGAAGTTTTATTACCTGACTTGGTAACATCAGTGCTGGTAAATGTGGGTTTGCTTCATCAGTGATTGCTCCTGGTTTGACAAGGTTCTGCGAACTGGTAGTGGCAGTGGCTGTGCCCACCTGCCCAGGTTAGAAAGTGGGATTTGGAACCCACTACTAGTTTGCTTCTTGTTTATATAGAGCAACTTGTCCTGCCAATGTTGATGGGAGTGTGGTTGAAGTCTTAAATATCTTGTGGACATCTGGTTGCCTTCTATTGTCCCACATACAGCATATGTTGTCAAACAAATTTTGTTATGGCTTAGAAAAGAAAGATTTCAATAAAATCTGAGCCACAAGTTTTCTATTTATAACTGTCTGTGACAGATACTGTGAAAACTTAGCAGCAATTACCCCATTAACACATTTACTATCTCCTATTATATCCTATCTCCCCATTAACACTACAGTTTTAAGATTTTTTTTGTTTTGTCTCCTATGGCAATGCTAGCAAGTAATCCCATTTTTAAAAAACACAGCATTTCATGTGTATTAATATTGTTCCATGCACAAGTGTTAATATGATAATTGGTTCCTGAGTACAAATATCTTTTCAGAATTATATGACACAAGTTCTTAAATCCTTCAGTTTAAATTTTGCCAGTACATCTGTCTTCTTTAATATAACCCATATATTTGACAAGAATAATTCATGATCTATTCTATAATCTTCACTTGGGAGTGGCTGGCTGGCTAGATTTGCTTTTGCGATCTTCAATTAAATGTTACACAGTCTATCTGATTCTCATAATATCTGATGTCCTGATGTATAGTCTGCATTTAAGTTACTTTAAACAGTTACAGCAAAATTTTATGATGAGAGACTTGTAGCTATCCTATATTGGAGTTGTCATCCATCCCCCAAACATATGTGGGTTTGTTTGAATCTGGTGACATTAAAAAAAAGACTTAAAGGGAATAAGGAAGCCATTGAAATCTCTGAGAAAATTGCACTACTAATCATATTTCCATAAGCAGCTCTCCGTAGCATTACAGTCACACAGTATATTTATAATTTGGTTTATGTGAGCTACAGTTTAAGTTGGAGAAAATTGGTTTCCTTTTCAAAATGTCATGTTTCTCATTTCCCTTTCTAAATTTCAGGCTGATTCAAGCTCTTATCAGACTTTAAATCACTTGAAAACACAGTCCGTAATTAAAATGCAGCAAATCTGCATGAATCAATGTAAGTTTTTTATTTGTTCTAAAACACTTTTAAGTGAAGCTGAAAGCCTGTTCAAATGTGATATAATGAACATGAATACAAATGAAGTGTGTGGTGTATGAGTCTGGGAAGGAGAAAGCAAATGAGTGGGTGGTAGAAATTTGTGGTGTATGTGTGTGCTTGTGTGCCTCTGCTTCTTTGTGTACATAGCAAATATATTGCAGATAGAGAGAATGGTTGTGTGTACTCTAACTCTAACTAACTCAGTTACCCTCAGCAGGAAGTATGAGAAGTAATTCAGCTTTTAAATGTTTATCTAAGAAATGTGTGAAATAGAGAAATAAGAGTATGATAGGGCAAATGTGTGACATCTTGAAAGTAAATCCATTGATTTGTTTGGGATTAATTCTCAAATAAAAGTCTTGGTCCACAGGTTTATGTAGGTATATTTAATACTGGTAAAATGCCTTGTTTTGCCTTCTGGTATCTATTCTCCAAAGCAGTGTTTCCCAACCTTTTTTGAGCCGCGGCACATTATTCACATTTTCAAAATCCTGGGGAACATTGAGGAGGGGTGGGGTGGGGCTAAAGAAAAGTTTGTACAAAAAATATCTCTCTTCCTCCCTTTTGCTCTATTTCTCTCTCTCTCCCTCTTCCTCTCTCTTCCTTCCTTCCTCCCTCTTTCTCTCTCTCTCCATCCCTCTTTCTTTCTCTCTTCCTTCCTTCCTCTCTTTTTTGCTCTCTTTCTCTCTCTCTCCCTCCTTCCCTCCCTCTATCTTTTTCTCTCTCCCTCCTTCCCCCTCTCTTGCTCTCTCTCTTGCTTTCTCTCTGTCTCTCTTGCTTTCTTTCTCTCTCTCTTTCTCTGTCTCTCTTACTAGCTCTCTCTTTCTTTCTTTCTTTCTTTCTCTCTCTTTCTCTCTCTGTCTCTCTTGCTATCTCTCTCTTTCAAAGGATACTTGTCGCCGCCCCTGCCAGGGAAGCTCCAGCAAGGTGGTGCGGGGCCGGTGCCTTTGACCTGGAGCTCCCGCTCGCAGCCGCCGCCCCCACTGCTGCTGCCACTCTCCCGCTGGGCCCCAAAGCTCATCTGCCACGAAGAAGGAAGGCGTGAAAAAGGAGGTGCAAAGAATGAAGCTCAGCTTCCGGTCTCAGAAGCTGAGCTCCGTGGCACACCTGACCATGTCTCGCGGCACACTAGTGTGCCGCGGCACACTGGTTGAAAAACACTGCTCAAAAGCACCAGAAGGCAAGACAAGATCCAATGGGTGGAAACTAATCAAGGAGAGAAGCAATTTAGAACTGGGGAGAAATTTCCTAATGGTGAGAACAACTAACCAGTGGAACTTCAGGAGTTGTGAGTGCTTCATCACTGGAGATTTTCAGAAAGAGACTGGACAGCCACTTATGGTATCTGGGATGTATATGGTTTCCTGCTTGAACAGGGAGTTGGACTAGAAGACCTCCAATGTTTGTTCCAATCCTATTATTCTGTTAAATATATGCAATTAAATTTCTCTAGAAACTCTCTCCTCCCAAAACAGCATAGTTTACCACCTATGTTTCCATTTAGCAACTTCTGGATACTTTCAAATAAAGAAAATATTTTGCCTATTTCTGCTGATTTTAAGCTGAGGGGTGTTAATGTTTGTGTCAGATTTTCATTGTTATTTGCTGTTCCTTAAAATTGTTTTAAAACTTGCTGTTTGCTTTAGTTCTGCCTTCTGAATAGCACAGTATCAATTAAAAAAAAGAGAGTCAAGAATCATTTTGTAAATTATACTGGCAGAAATTACTCATTGTCTCATTTCCAGGTGTTTCGATATTTAATTTTCTGGTTTCTTTTCTTTTTACAGCAATGGTGGAACTCTGCAAGAAAAACCATTCAACTATTTGAGATATTGTATTCATAGCATCATAGATATAATGGCAGTTCCATTTGTGTAACTAGTAGCTATGAGACATTTGTACATCATAGGATGTAGAAAATGAAAGTTAGCTTCTTATGTTTAGCCCTGGCCCCAAAAGAAATAACTTCTTAGACCTAACACATGTATTTTATTTTTATTTATTTTTATTTATTTTATTATTTAGATTTGCATGCCGCCCCTCTCCGCAGACTTGGGGCGGCTCACAACAAGTGAAAAAAAACAATCTAAAACAAATCTAAATTACTGTTTAAAAATATTTAAAAGACCCCATATTCTAAACACACATACAGTATTGTACTGTTTTTCAGGCTTCTTGTCACTGTTGTAAGTGGCATTCATTTATTGGTATCTATACTTGTGTGGAATACTATGCAAAGTATATATGTCTTAAGATTGACTAAATGTTCCAAAAAATAAATAAAAATGCATGTACACCTTAGGAATAAAGAGATATTAAGAAACCAGTGGTTTAGTTTGGTTTTAAGAGCAAGATCTGAATTAGATCTTGTGGGGGAAGGATGTTATTTATGAATATAAATATAAACCAATTATATAATAAAATCTAGAATTTTTAGTACTTATTTTAAAAGTAAAATCTACTGGGAAGAAAGGTAAAATGATAAAAAGCAGGTTATAAAATATTGAAGTTGCAAAGCAAGAGAGCAGAATAAAACATTTGTCCAGAATTTTTGTAACTTTTCTTTTAGGCCATTTTTAAAAAAAGCTCAGGATTGAGCTGTGTAATCCTTGGTGGTTTCTGAACTTTTATGATATTGATGATGCTACCTGGCCAGGTAATGAAATGTCTGCAAGCAACCAACCAATCTCAGAGACCACCAAGGACTCCACAGTGAATTGATTTATAGCAAGCAAGATCATATGGAAAAGAAGACTACACAGAATGATGGTTTTTGTGCCATGTTCAGAGGAAATGTTCACATATCTGATAAAAAAAATGACTATCGACTGATATCATCTGGCTTGATATTGATATCATCTGGTTTTTGCCAGCTGTTGCCCTCTATCTTATCTTATGTGCATGATTTCTGATCTTGTGGCTGATCTCCTTGTAACCAAATGGCCATTATGGGAGATTCATCCCACATGTATGGGAGAGCTACCACACTTCCCATAATAGCCAACCCTTGGCAAATCAATTGTTAAATTATTTGAATCCCACCACTGTAAGCTGATCCAGAGGCTGAGGATCGGACATGATTGAATGGCTGATGATGACAACAACAAACATTGTCTAGCCAAAGAAAGGCATAGCCAGCAGCTATCTCTTTATTCTTGTTTTTAAACACATTTGAAAGAAAGAAGCAGCCACCAAGAGCAGTGCCCGTACAATATTTCTAAAAAGTGATCTGTTTTCCAGGTTCTGTTTTCCACTTCCCACAAGCATGTTTAACTGCCAAGAAAGGAAAGCACTGGGGATGAATTAGTGAACCTTGTTATTTTTTAAAAGCAGAAACTTCAAAACAAAACAAAACATGGCAGCCAACAGGAAGTTAGCTGGAATATGAACAAAGTACAGAGAGAACATTAAACTGCTGTTGAATTTTCTAATGCACAGCCCATTGTTTCTAGCCAAAATTTCCTAGCCATGCTTAACATTAAAATGGGGAAGTAGATAGTTTTCTTTTTGCAAATAAAATGATAATGTGCTGGAGGATTAAAATGATTTAATTCACCTGGCAAATAATTCAATTCAAGTTTAAAAGTATGATTAATTTGTTTGTTTGTTTGTTTATTTAATTAGATTTCTTGTGGTGGAAGAGTGAGCAAATTAGTGAACAAGAATGATGAAAAGTTCTCAATGGGGACATGCCATTTTTGGAAATGTGAAGAACGGACCTTGTGAAAAAATGAACTTGAAATGGACATGAAATAAAAGGAAAGAAGAGGCAGAAACAAGAGAGACCTTTAAGAAGAGAAGGCTTGAACAATGGTTGGGAAAAGTACTAGAAGATAAACTTCCAGGAAAAATGAATGGAAAGTGAAAGTATCACAGAAGAGTGGGAGTCTTCGGAGAGGGGCGGCATACAAATCTAATAAATTATTATTATTAGTATTAAATAGGAAAAAGGACCTTAGTGGAATTAAAAATGGAAAGATCTTATTGTTAAGTAGGTTGAATGGAGGAGGCACAAAGTATAGATAGTGACAACAAGCAGCTCTTTATTCGGCAAACTATTTACAATCCAGCAAAGGCCCTGTCTGACAGCCAGCCCTTTAATAGGGACCTGTCAGATAGGTCAGCCAATCAGCAAGCTGTATTTTTCCACTAGAATGGAGGACCTGATTGAAGCCCATGTGCTTCAGTCCTAGTATCTAATACCTGTGAATAAGAAAAAAATGCATGAGAATGACTGCTGCCACAATAAATGATGGATTTTGGAAGTGGCTGAAGAGGGCTAAAAAGCAATTAAAAATAAAAGTGATGAAATGATGTGGAATGAATCTGAAGTAAAAGAATATTTTAAAAGCCGAGGTGGCGTAGTGGATAGAGTGCAGTACTGCAGGCCACTAAAGCTGACTGCTAGATCTGCAGGTTCAAATCTCATCACCAGCTCAAGGTTGACTCAGCCTTCCAGGCGGGTAAAACAAGGACCTGAATTGTGGGGGCAATATGGCGGCTCTGTTAAAAAGTGCTATTGCTAACAAGTTGCAAGCTGAGTCTAAGGAGAAGGGCGGCATAATTATTTTTTTGAATAAATAAATAAATAAAATATTTGAGAGATCTGCATGGGTATTTTATGGATCTTTGAGGAAAAGTAAGAGTAAAACAAATAATTTCAATATAATCAAAAAAGAAATTAATGAAAAAGCCATGAGGTGGATGGGTAGTTAACATGAGTTGAAAAGGTAGTTAAGAGAAATGAAATTAAATAAATAAAAAAACGATGAAAATATGTTGATAAAATGCTTATTCTTCTTCCTAAGAGGAGGAAATAGAGAAGTTTTCGGATGCAAATGGCCAGTTGTGCGTAGTATATAATATGTTATGAAGAATTAATGTGTTATATAAAAAAACTAAATTAGCCCTTTCTGTGCCACCTTTGTTATATGAAAATGAGAGGTAAATAAGCTGGGAAGAATAGAAAAATATACTGAGTAAAATGGAAATGGGTTACTTCAGAAACATGTGAAGTAGAAGAAAAGAGAGGGTCCAGAATGATTAAGTGTTGAATAAACATGGACTGAATATAAAAGTGAATAACCAGTACAGAAGGATGTTGATGCAGATTGTTCATGCAGAGAGAAAAAAAATAAGGCACAAAACAAAAACATAATGGAACAATGAAGAGGTGGAGAAGGAGAATTCTGAGAAATTTATGATAAAATGGATTTGATGAGATCGTCAAAAAGAAAGAGGTAAATGAATTTAAAGAACAAAATGCTATGATGGGAACCAGAATGATAAACAATGTTTGTGAGGATAGAAAAAATATAGGGAGACATAATGAATGGAGTTGATGAAAACTAGGATAAATTATCTTTCCCTTTTTATGCATTTTTCAAACATTTACTTTCCTTGACTTACTAATTTGTACTTTTTGTGCTCTGTAACAATGTTGTTTACCCGAAAGAGATGAGTGATGGGCACTTAGATATAATTTTAATTCAAGAGAGGAAAGCAGTAACACAAACTTAGTCAGGTTCATGAAGAATGACATTTTAATGACTGTAACCATCTGAATAGTTAAAGCAATAGTTTTTGCAACCAGAGGTGGGTTCCTACCAGTTCTACCCAGTTCATTAGAACCATTAGTAAACTGGTAATGATGTCATGAAGCCAGTTCTGTCAGTCCTGGTCAATGGGTGCTGCCATCTTGGATTTTGCGCTAATTTTGCCTCTGTGCATGTGCAGAAGTTTTTTTTTTATTGCTCTGTGTGTGCAAAGTGCAACCCTAAATGAACCAACAGGATCCAGAACCCGCCCCTGGTGGTAACATATAAATGTGAAAACTGGACACAAAGAAAGATTACCGCACGAATCCCAGCGACCGATTGGGTCCCACAGAGTGGGCCTTCTCCGGGTCCCGTCAACTAAACAATGTCGGTTGGCGGGGCCCAGGGGAAGAGCCTTCTCTGTGGCGGCCCCGGCCCTCTGGAACCAACTCCCCCCGGAGATTAGAACTGCCCCTACCCTCCTTGCCTTTCGTAAGCTCCTTAAGACCCACCTTTGTTGTCAGGCATGGGGGAACTGAGACATCTCCCCTGGGCATATACAATTTATGAATGGTATGTTTGTATGTATGTGTGTGTGTTTAGAAAATGGGGTCTTTTAAATATTTTTAAATAGTAATTTAGATTTGTTGTAAATTGTTTTCACTTTGTTGTGAGCCGCTCCGAGTCTGCGGAGAGGGGCGGCATACAAATCTAAATAATAAAATAAATAAATAAAATAAATAAATTACATGCCTTCAAATCGTGGATTTGGAAATAGCTACTAATACTGTCAGGAACTGCAGGGATAACCAGTCAATCAGTCTAGCACCATGGTTGATTAAACCCTTGTGATGACAATCAGCAAGCAGAAACAAAGACACTTTCACACATTATATAAAAATTATGACAGACTAAATATTATTCAAGCTTGGGAAGGCTGAGGAAAGTTAATAAAGGACAATGTAACCAATAAAATAGTTATAAGCAGGATCCAAAGGTTTACTCAAATGTTCTTTGAAAACCTACAAACTACTACTAGAGATGGATAGTAATCAGCAGTGGTTTGGACTGTTTCTAAGAACCAGTAGTGTTGGCAACTGGATGCTCCGCCCACTCACAATACTTCTGCAGTTGTCCACACACGCACAAGCATGTGCGCAAACCAGTAGTATATGGTTTTAGAACCTAATCCTGGTAGTAATAGCAAGTATTTGTCATCCATACTTCATTCATTGATAGTTAACTGTTACAGGTAGTCCTTGATTTATGACTATTAGTTTAACAATGGTTTGAAGTTATGATGGTACGGAAAAAGTACTATATAAGCATAACTCATCCTTGACGTTACAACCACCAGAAACTCCCATGGTCACATGAGAGTAATTTTGAAGCTTGGCAACTGGCTCACATTTACAATGGTTGCAACATCTTGCTGTCATGTGATTGCAATTTGTGAAAAGCCAATGGAGGAAGATGAATTTGTTTAATGACATTGTGGTTCCTTTCACAACTGCATTATCCACTTAACAACCCTGGTGATTCATTTAGTGGCTATAGTAAAAGTGATTGTAAAAATGGATCTGGTCACATGATGACTCACTTAATGACTATATCACTTAGCAACTGAAATTCTGATCTCAATTGTGGTTGTACATCAAAGACTACCCATATGTCCTATAATAAATGTATCTGTGAATTGTACAACTCTCCAAACTAATTGGCAAGCAAATAAAGTAATTGTGGTTTAGAATTATTAATGCCCAGTTTTAATAGACAGTCCAGATTACATAGTCTGCCTTAAAAATGTCTTCAGAAACTTTTATTTGGACTTTCCTATATTAGAGCATCCAATGTTGAAAGATGATAGCAATAAGATATAGACTTCAGGTGTTTCCCTATTCATTGGAACATACATCTTGCTGTGAGTAAAAAGTATGAGAAATTTCTGATTTGTCCAGAGAGAGTGTCAGGCCCTTATCTTTCACTCTTATCTTTGAGTGGAAAGGCATAAATGGCAAGATATAGAGGGATACAAACTGTTGCTTTGCAAGCTTCACTTGAACCTGAATTCTGGAGATTCAAGCAATTTCTTTGTAAAAATTTACGGAATAAATAAAGTTTATAATAATAAAATTCTATCATATTTTAAATCAGATTATTAGCACTGTTTACTGTGCATTATTCTCTGGCAAGAAAAAATAGTTTTAGTTTAGAAATCCCTGGCTTCAATTGAGATGTAAAGGCTAATTGCTTTGATATTTTTAAATTAAAAATAATCATGACATAACTATGCTTCATTCTATTTCTTATGCTCTTGTATTCTAAAGAAGATAGCAGTGATGATATAATCAGGATTGATCTTTGTTTTTTTCCATTCCCAGGTAATAATTGCAAGATTATGTCAATTTATATTTCTATTAACCTGTTTTATAGTTGGTTAAATGCTATAATTTCATTTATATTCTGGCTTATTTTCCTTGTTCAAAAGTCAGTTTTACAACTCCTTAAATTGTTGCAGACCTTAGATGCTGCAGATCATGCCTGGAAATATAACAATGGTGGGAACTAATTCTTCAATATATGTAGGTATGGGGATATAGTCCCCATTCTTATTATGAGCACAAAATCTGCCTTATTCTGAATCATATCATTGATCTGCCTAAATTGAAATATAATTGGAAGCAGTTCCCCAGGATCTTAAAGATTTTTTCAATCTTCCTTGGAGGTTCTAAGATTGAATTTAGGATCTTCACTCCTTAAAGGAAGCACTTCCTCTATGTGACATGGGTATTGGCAGGATTGAAAGATTCGTTTTTCAAGTAAGTGGCTTTGTGCTGTGTTGATCAGGAACAATGTAATATGATCTGTAGATTTCAAGAAATGATTAGGAAGAAGTGCTTTGACCTCACCCAACAGTGGTACCCTCTCTGCTATTCATTAAAGCTTGGAGGCCTTTTTTCATGTTTCTGGGTAAATCCATTGCAAAAAAGGTGTGTCTACTTTAATGAATTGAATTGTTAAAGCAGGCAAATTTAACACAACTCTTGAAGCAACTTCACCTTTTCTCAGGCTTGCACAAAAGACTGAAAAAAGACATTGGCGCTCTAACAAATAGCAGAGGTGTGGGTAGACTTGTGCTTGTGTGAGGACCAAAGCATTTCTTTTAAATTATTTTCAAGGCATTCTATTGTCAATCAACAGGCAGGAAGCAGCATCATGGCATCATGTGGGAAGGCACTCCTCCAGGACAAAGCATGGCCCTTTCTTTTATTATCAACCTGTACCATTAGTCATCAAGTTACATCTCATTGGATATTAGAGAATACAGGATCCTATTGGTCAGTTGATGCATGGGTGGCCTCATGCAGTGTTCCCTCTAATTTTTGGGGTGGGTGGGCGGAAAAGTATAGTGTCTGAGCGGCAGTCCCTTCGAGACTGGGCGGCAAAGAAATAATAAATAAATAAAATAAAATAAAATAAAATAAAATAAATAAAATAAAATAAAATAAAATAAAATAAAATAAAATAAAATAAAATAAAATAAAATAAAATAAAATAAAATAAAATAAAATAAAATAAAATAAAATAAAATAAAATAAAATAAAATAAAATAAAATAAAATAAAATAAAATAAAATAAAATAAAATAAAATAAAATAAAATAAAATAAAATAAAATAAAATAAAATAAAATAAAATAAATAAAAAACCCACCCTGTTTTGCCTCAGAGAATTTCAAAATAAAATACTGTACTGTGTGTCTATAACAGTGAGCTCATAATAGGGCAACTCTATCAATATCAAAATGCCACTTAAATAGTTGAGCTAGTTTCAAACTAGATTTTGATTTTCTTTCTCTCTTCCTTACTCCCATTCTTTTTCTTTCTCTTTTCCTTCCTCTCTTTTTTCTATCTGTTTCTCTCTCTTCCTCTCTCTCTCCTTCCCTCTCACTCTTTCCCTCTCGGCTTCTGGGCAGGTTTGGAAAACTCTGAGTTGATGACAATTTTTAAGTGAGCGATTGCTCACTGCTCAGCTTAGAGGGAACTATGGCCTCATGTTTGCCTCGTCGGTGATTCATGCTTTTCATTGCCTGTGTGCAGCTTTGGGGGTATCTCTTCTCTCCAGGGTTGATCAAGGAGAAAGTCTGTTTTTTAGGAAAGGTGGTATTTGTGGAATGCCAGTAATAAGCTTAATTGTTTATCTGGTGCCTTATCACAGGATGTTTAGCCAACTCCGTGGTAGGCCAACCAGAGTCGGCCTTTAATCCTGCCTCCACAGCATTCCCAGCATTAATGTTCATTACTGGACAAAGAATAGAAGAGAAAACGCTCATTTGCATGTCAGAAACTGATTGTCCTCTTTAGGTATCAGATATTATTCAGAATGCAATTTTTCTCAATAGACTACTTCATCAAGGAAGAATGGTTGAAAGAGAATTGAAGGAAGACACAAGCGAAAACTCCCTAAGCCAAATTACATCTTCCCAGGGAAGATGTACTGCCTTAGCTTTCCGATGTCAAATCAGGCAACTGTCTTCTCTACAAAACACTAAAACTAAAACTGACAGCTCAGTCATAAAAACATTTAGAGGGCCAGAAATGTTGTTATTTAAGGTGGTAAAAGATAATGGTTCTGGGAAAGCAAAGCAAGTAACTTCCAGGGGGGTGGGGCAGTGGGGAACATGTTCAGGTAATACTGATGCTTTATTCTTTCAACCCTGCCACTGCCTTTCCATTCCTGCCTCATTAACTCATAGGTGCACATTAATAGCTTCACTGACCTTCTAGGCGCAAGATGCACTATATCAAATTAAATAGCTGGTGCCATATCTAGTCACATGCATATTCAGTTCTGGAGACCTCACCTACAAAAAGATATTGATAAAATTGAATGGGTCCAAAGACGGGCTACAAGAATGGTGGAATATCTTAAGCATAAAACGTATCAGGAGTAAAGAAGATATCATGCTGCACACTAATACTCCTTTTCTTTATCCAGTCATTTTTTGCCCTTATTGGCCGGGCGGTAGGAAAAGCAAGTAGGATGCTTGGCTGCAAAGCTAGAGGTATAACAAGCAGGAAGAGGGAGATTATGATCCTGCAATATAGAGTGCTGGTGAGACCACATTTGGAATACTGTGTTCAGTGCTGGAGACCTCACCTACAAAAAGATATCAGGAAAGACTTAATGAACTCAATCAGTATAGTCTGGAGGACAGAAGGAAAAGGGGGGACATGATCGAAACATTTAAATATGTCAAAGGGTTAAATAAGGTTCAGGAGGTAAGTGTTTTTAATAGGAAAGTGAACACAAGAACAAGGGGACACAATCTGAAGTTAGTTGAGGGAAAGATCAAAAGCAACATGAGAAAATATTATTTTACTGAAAGAATAGTAGGTCCTTGGAACAAACTTCCAGCAGACGTGGTTGATAAATCCACAGTAACTGAATTTAAACATGCCTGGGATAAACATATATCCATCCTAAGATAAAATACAGAAAATAGGATAAGGGCAGACTAGATGGATCATGAGGTCTTTTTCTGCAGTCAGTCTTCTGTTTCTATGTTTCTATTTTTTTCTACAAAGGGGACTGTAACCCCATTTTTAAAAAGCTTTTAGACCAGCAATAATTTTGCTGCTGGTTTGAGCGAGTGCTTGCGACACTTCTGTACATGCGAAGCTTCTTCACATGTGCAGAAGTGTCCCAGGAGGGTGGGCGGAGCCTCCCACCACTGGCGCTATCAGTTCTAAGAATTGGTACGAATCGGGAGCAACCCACCACTGTTTTAGACAAATCTGTGCTTCAAGGCAATGTGTCGTGGTCTTCGGTTCCAATATACAGTACCTCCGAAAAAAGTTCTACTGCAAGGCACATGGAGACCTAATGAGACCAGAGCTATCCACAGAATCAAAGACTTTCATTAAAATGATGAAAGCAATGTTCTTTCATGTACCTGTGTGATGTAACTACTACTTTTGTAATTTGTTCCCTCCTTCCCCTTGTGAATGCTCCTAGATTAAATAATAATAGACTCACATGGGTGAATTGACTATAAAACTACACTATAAGGTTTATAACCTATTTAACTGTATATATTATAATGAGATTATTCTCTCCCTCTACCCAAGCATTTACCTATAGAATCAGAACTGCAAAAATAAAAATAAAAATAGACCTTTCAGTTCAGGTTTACCTGTTGCTGAATGCTGACTCATTAGGCAAAGTAATTAAATAGCACTGCTGAAATAATTATAATGATTAAGGAACATTGGTATTTCTTATTTGATTATTCTCTGTTTTTTAAGGATTTGTATAAGCTGATTTCCTTTGTGAAGCTCATTCTTAATAGCAAGCACAATACAGAGCGAAGTTCTTTAGTTAGTTAGCTTAGCAGAACTAAATATCTTGACTTACTTGACATTAAAAAGCACCAATTACCAGGCCTTATCACAGAATACAATGTCCACAGTGGAAATGATTACAAGGTTATTATTCACAGAATTTTCCCAAGAAATCATTTAAAGTAGGATATTGGTGCTAGCTGCCAGAAAAGCAAGGAAATTAGTGATACTTTAGACAAAATTTTATTTCCTGGGTTCTTCCTTTATCATACTGGTTGTACCAGAATGTGGAACAATGCTAGGTGCAAATGGCTTTTAAGACTTTAATCAGACTTGGGTGCCAAGTAGTGTCCTACATGCTTCTACAAAGGGATGGAGTAATTCCCCTCCAAATTCTCAGGGGCAGAAGTTCTTTTCTAATGGGGACAATAACACATCTGTGGTAAAACCATAGTTGTTATTTTAGGAAAAACAGGAGGAAGGAGGAAGAGGAGGAGGAAGAGACGTATTATTTTATCATGTCATTGTTGTATCATTAGAACAGTGCTAATTTAATACAAGGTTTGAAACCCATGATGTCACATGATGTATTGTGACTTTACTACCTCCCTTCTCTACACCAGGGGTGGGCATGGCTTAGCGTGTGACGTATCCGGCCCACAGACCATGAGTTTCTTCTACAATGTCTGTTTTTAATGATGTGGTATATTCCCCACCCATGTTGGCTGAGGAATTCTTGGAGTTGAAATCCATAATCTTAAAGTGGTTGAAATTGAGACAAACACACACAGCACTATATTGAGCCACCATGAAAAGCAGAGTATAAAATAAACTGTAACAAATGCTGGGCAGGGATTCAACAATTTTCCATAAACCATTCTTATGAATGTGGTTTTCGGACTTAGGAGAGAAGAGCACATATTTAGTTACTGCCATGAATTTTGTTGTAGTTATTGCAGTTTTACTAACAAGATTGTAGAGAAGAACTGGCAATGTTTGGTGTCCTGGGACAATTAGACTTGGCTTGATTGAAATGAATGGAGACAAAATATAAGCTATATAAATTTGATAAATGAATAAAATAAGATATCCCTGGGGATTCTGATTTTGGCTCCTTCACTGGTTTAAGAATGCATTTAAAGAAACAGATGGTAAATATGATTATGTACTTTAAAAAAAATGGAAAAACTTAATAAATATATATTTTTTTAAAAAAGAAACAGATGGTGATTTTCCCCTCATAGTTGTACATGTTTTGGGGAAATTCTTTTTATTCACTTATCATCTACCTCAGACCGTTCTTCTCATGCTTCTGTTTGTTTGCCCTTTTAAAGAGTTAGGTCATGCATGCTATTATTTTTGTGAAGGTTTGAATTTACTGAACCTTCCCAGAATTACGAAATAGTGGCAGTAAAGATAAGAAAAAGATTTGACTTCTGCAGGTATGAAAATAGGTGCATTAAAAATGACTTTAGCATTTCCACACATACAATCGAAAACCACATTAACTCTGCTGGAATTTATCTCTGCTCCAAAACTAATGAAAAAGGAATTAGAAAGCCTCTGTGGAAATGAAAGGGGAGGGCTATGTGGACCTCAACTGAAATTAAAGCAACAAGTTCCAGTTAATATATGAGCTCAGCTACATCATTGTAAAAAGCATTTTTTCATTCCATTTTCAATGTACGTAATTAATTATTGCATTTTATCTTCCTTGCTTTCACTCTCACTATACTGCACAGACCAATAGCTTGCATTTGAAGACTCAAGCTGGCAAAATGATTATATAAGTCTCCATAATAGAACATTTCTATCCACTTGATGTTACCAGACTAATAATTAAGAACTAATTGTAAGATATTAATAGTTATAAGCACATTAGCACTAACATTGACTAAATGCAGCTGAAGCCTCTCTCTGAATTTGAGAAATTTATTGCCTTTCTTTTTTTTTCCTTTCCATCTTTCTTTGGGGGATGTAATTGGAATTATAATTTTTATTGCTTGTGGGCTATCAGATCATTTATTGCTATGCATTCCTTGATAAAAACAGAAGATTAAAATCTCACCTATACCTTAAAAATTCCAAAAGAATTTTTCCATTGCATCATTTACAGACGGATGGTTTTTTTATATACTAATGAGTTTTCAGAAAAGTAGGATTTAACAATAATGTACTACACCACATTTTTCTTTCATGTGCTTTATACCGTGATAGTTTGCATCATTTTTAAAGTAAATTTGGGTAAAAAGAACTTTTCATGGGAATCTTTTTTTTAAAAAAAAAATAGATGTTTTTCCACGAAGTTCCCTATTCAGATCCACAATCTAAATTTCTTGATGTGACTTTTTCTCCTTTCTAACATTGTATGTATTCCATAAATATTTTTTTATACTATTACTATTGTACAAGAATATAGTTATATTCCAGGTAAAACCAGATAAAGAACTTAAACAGCAGAATCAGGTGTGAAATGCTACTGGTTCTGCCCAGTACGGGTGTACTGGTAGCAGCTGCTGCCAGTAGTTTAGAGAGGCTCTGCCCACTCATCCAGATGTCACCATTTTATTTTTTAACCTCTGCACATGAACAAAGCATTTTGTACATGCGTAGAGGGTGAAAAAGCGCATACGCAAAGGGAGTGCGGATAGAAAGATATGCATGCAAGGCATGCACTTCTAAACCAGTAGAAAGGTTTCACCGCTGAGCAGAATTAAAAAAGGTGAATTTGTGATACTTTAAAAAAATGACAATACAGCTGAGTTGTATTAATAATAATTAATTTAATAATAATTTATTATATTTGTATGCCGCCCCTCTCCGAAGACTCAATATTGTTAGTATTGGATCAGACAGATTACTTTTCTGACCCAATATAAAAGGATTTATTATTTCAGAAGAACTTTAGCAAGATTATTTGAAGAAAGATAACTTGCCTCCTTTCCCCACCATTCCCTCCTTCAGTTCAATGTGTGATAGTGATTCAAATACTGGATTAAATAAGGCTCCAGATCATAGAAAGCTATAGAAAATCACTGGGTGGTTCTATGTTCTCCCATGAAGTTACTCTATAGGGTAGTTGTAGAGTACAATTGGAAAAAGGAAAAGGTGGCAAATAAATCTAACAAACATTTTAATATAAATTACCTTAAGGGAGTAATAAATAACGACATTCTTTCACGCTAATATAGCAGTAAGTGTATCAAATGTAGTTGCACTGATCCTATATAACAAACTGTACAACTAAAAGAAACAACTTTCAGATAATATGCACAATTGTTTACAACATGAGTATTGCTGATTTGGAACAACTGCTCCAGGTTTAGGACTGGTTCACATAATTGGTCCATTAAAAGTAGTAACCAGAACTTTCCTAGAGTGAAAAGTTCATAGTTCTAAAGTGGAATTAATTAAGAACAGATTTTCATATCCATCAGAGGTGTTGAAAACTGAATATCCACCCAAGCCACTGCTCTTAAGGCAGGATAATATAGATAATGATGGTGAACAATTTATTGTAAGTCTGCAAACAACACCGAGTATTCTTAATGCATTTGTTTGTTCAGCAAGATCTTGATTTTCTAATCATCATAATTAAAAGTTTGAGAACACAGGTTAATTTTTCAAAGTACACAGGGGGACTTTGTGAAGGAATTTAGATTTTACAGCCTATTCTTTGACATACTTGAGATTCTAATGAAGGAAAGCAACAAATCTCTAAACATTTTGTTGACAAAAGGTAAGTGCTCTTCAAAGATGAAGGTGTACAATTATAAACTCTTCCGTGGATAACTCGTGTAAGAGCAAAAATTACTGCAATTTGTTAGGTGTATTTTGCAGATATATTGATTTAACATGTTATGCCATATTTTATCTTGTCTGTATCTAAAAATTCCTGAAAATCTCTGCATCCCCCACCCCATAGTAAGAGAGAGAGGGTGAAAAAAAAAACATTCAACAAAATTATTATTGTCCAAGAGAAAAAGACAGACTTGCACCTCAATTGCAATGTGCCTTAAATTTTCTAAAGTTGTCAAGCAAGGTTAGGACTCTGTATTGTCACATTAGACTCACATTCTACAAAATGCAATAAAAATGCTAATATTTCAAAATCAAAATTGTGTTCACCCTTCTTGAAAATGTGAATTATTTTTATAGACCATGCTGATAGTTTCAAGGGAATCATTATACAACAATTCAGTCAGGGCATCCTTTATATTAGTGGTGTAGAGCCTGTATCCCTTAGTCTATTGTCAAAAGAAGAAGTCAGAACATTGATGAGGACTTTCTGTTCTTTCCCAGCAGCACCTGATCAGGAGAATAAAATTTGTACTGGAGGAAGAAGAATATCCAATAGAGAGAATGGATCACTCATAGAGAGAATGGGTGTCCTACTGCAATTTGATGGCCCTTCCTAACTTCAACTTTGTCTATCATAGAAGCTCCACCTTGACTGTTGCTGAGGTTAATCGTGCAGTCCGTGGAAGAAAATAAAATTTGCTATTTCTGTTCCAAAGCATTATGGTGATTAAATGACCTGGGTTACATTAGTCAAAGAAAGAGGTTTTTGTTGTTGCTACTACTGTTTCAGCAGTCTGTACAAAGGCTAATTTGCAGCTGAGAAGAATTTCCAACACTCTATTAGCAAATTAAATTCCCACATTATAAAAAAGTATTCACTTATTTCAACAGTATAATATGCCTTTGCATTAAAATAGAACTGGGGGTTGGTACATGGGTTTGTTCTAATTTTTCTCTCTCTGTTATGTGACATACTTACTGGTCCCTGTTTTGGACAAAGATCCAAATGCAAATTAAGAAAGCAGCATATCTTAAATGAGGGTTACCTAAGCTGTTTCTTCACCCTTGAAAGCAAATTTAGAGCATAAATGAATGCATCTGGCTCTGTGGGTTGCCATGGCTGCAACAAAGATTTTCTAAATGTGGGAGATTGTATAATCAGCAAGGAAGATTATTGTCATTTTATAAACAGTATCGGCCATATACAGAATTTTACTTTTACATCCTAAAGACCAGGTTACACTAGGAATCCAATGCTAGGATGCAGCTTTTATACTTGGATTTTGTAACACAAGCTGATGTTACCCAAAATATCTTATATTTCATTGTGAAATCTATCATACTGCCTAGAAATAGTCTAAATTTTCACAGTTCAGTGATATCCCATTAGTAAACTTCCCCCATTAATCTTTTCAGATTGAATTTTCAAAACTTACGTATCTTCCATATCTGTTTGTGTATCTCCTGTTTCCATATCTTCTATTTCATGTTTTATATCAGGGTGTCAAACTCAAGGCCTGTGGGCTGAATCTGACCCACGGGCTGGATCTGGCCCTCAGGGTGTTTAGATATGGCCCAAGGGACTGGCTTGGAAACTTCAAAGGTCCTTTTTGGCCTCCATGGCCTCCTGAGGCACTTTCCCAGTTAAAAACAGGCTGTGTAGAGGCACTGTGTGATCCCCATGTGATCCATTTTCAGATAGCAGAATCCTGCAGGAGATTTGGATTAGACTGGATTACAATTATATGGCCTCCACAGTAGTAGGTTCCTGCCGGAATGGCTAATTGCGCACATCTCCATGGTTCTACGAGTCTACGGAGAGGGGCGGCATACAAATCCAATAAATTATTATTATTATTATTCAATTATTATTATTCTGGTGCATGCATTTGGTTCCTGCTGGTGCGGATAATTGTGCACATCTTCGTGGTTCTGGTGCGTGCATTTGAGCAATTTTTTTCTTCCTGTACTTGTGCAGAAACAAAATCTTACGAGGGGACGCATGTGCATGTGACATTCCATCATGTGCAAAACCTTGCCAATATCTTGTGCGCACATGTGTCCTTTGTGAGGTTTTACTTCCTGCATAGGTGCAGGAATAAAAATTTCTCTTGAATGCGCTCTTGCGCACTGGAGCCACAGAGCTGCACACAATTATCTGTACCGGTAGGAACCCACTACTGGTCCTCAAGTAAGTACCTGTTCTGGATAGAAAAAAAGCAACATCCTATGTTAATAATACAGTTTAATGCCAGATTTTACATGCTGTAGGTCCATTTAATCTGCAATCAACAATCTATAATTGAAAGCCTATTCTATTTACTATCCTGGAAATTTACCACTGCTGTTAGATCTTGTTTTATGTTTTTTATGCTATTGTATTTTATTATTAGTTAAATTTTAAAAATACAATAGTATAAATAGCTTTTCTTCCTGAAAAAACAATTTACTATTAAACAATGGGATATAAATTTAGAAATGTTAAAAAATAGTGGAATATGAAGAATAAATGCCAGTAATATCTGTTAGAAGAAATAGGAAAATGGTTATAGTAAAGAACTGTGGAAAGAAAGATAAGGGAAAAAAATCATCTTGAACCTGTGACAAACACCCACCATGACCGCACCCATCTCCATCCCCAGCCACACACACACACACACATCATACACAACCCGGATGAAATCAAATTTGATACCCCTGTTCTATATCTTCCAGATCCATTTTGAAATCTTTATCTGCTATGTTGATATTCTTCTTCTTTATCAGAAGTATGCATCTCTGCCATCTCCAACAATAAAATAATCTAAAAAATCATTTAAAAACATAAAAAGTGAGAGATTAAGATTGAAAAATGGGGAAATAAACTTTTCAATTTACTTTTAAAGTTGGACAAGTTTTAAAATTAAGTGTGTATTTGTAGACAAGGTTTTGGGTCATTTCAAAGTAGGGTGGTGTGGATTTGAGATTAGAGCTGGCAATTAGAGATGGGTGAACCCAACGGTGTTCGGGTTCGGTGAGTTCAGACAAACGTCATGCAGAGTTTGGCTGAACCTGAACCCAAATTCCAAACGCTCCATGGTGTCAAAGCTCCACCCCCGGAATCCCATCGTTTTTTATTTTTATGGATTTTTAATTTTTTTTATTTTTATTTTTATGAAAAAGAACACCGCAGCGGTGCCGCAAGCAAAGGGAGGTCCTTTCATGTAAAAAAATTAAAATAAAAATATTTTTTACGTGAAAGGACCTCCCTTTGCTTGCGGCGCAGCTGCGGCGTCCTTTTTCGTAAAAATAAAAATAAATAAAAATAAAAAATCTGTAAAAATAAAAAATGATGGGATTCTGGGGGCGGAGCTTTGATGTCACGTATACTGGCAGGTTGCTAAGCACCCCAAGCTGCCCCTAGAATCCAGGAAGTGATCACCTTGGCGTGCTTAGCAACCTACCGGTATACGTGACGTCAAAGCTCCGCCCCCGTAATCCCTTTGTGGGATTCCCCAGCTCCCTTTGTGCCTCCCTCCCAGCTCCTGACCAGCTGACAGATCCTCGGTGTTCACCTTCCTCCGCCGCCACCGGCGCCCGGCTCCTCCTCCTCTTCTCAGCAGATGACAGCCAGGCGGTGGTGCTTCGCGGTCCTTGGCATGAACGCCGAACCGGAGCACAATTTTTTTTAAAAAATCGGATTCAGGTTCGGCATGCTGAACACCGCAAAATTCGGTATGTACCTGACTTGTGTGAGTTCGGTTCGCCCAACACTACTGGCAATGTAATTTACATGGAGCCTTTGTGGGCCCAATCTGGATATAATCCTTCATTATACATTTGAATTGTTATGTGTCGTCACCAGTTCTTGGGCATTGATAGATGTCTTTGCTCAATTTATGTTCTTTAAAGGTTGTCTGAACATTTTGATGCCAATGGGTTGAATGGCAGAGATGGTTATCTTTCTCTAGGCATTACTGCACAACTGTGGGGATTTTACACATCAGCCTCACAAAACAGATCCTGGTATCGATCATTAATCCAAATCAGTTGTGTTTTTCTCACCTCTAACAGTTTCTGGGACAATAAACCTACAGCAAAGATACAGTTCAGCACTAAGTGACAAAGAGAAATGGACTGTGTAACTATGAGTATCAAGCACAGAAGAACATGTTTGTTGCTAGCACAACAATTATATTAAAAACATTAAGGTTGTGCAAGTAAATTTAGTTAGAAGAGAATGATATGCAGCTCAGTGCAATATCTGATAGGCAATGGAGGGAACTGCTTCAAACGTTTATTGAATTTCCAGGTTTTATTGCCACCCACCTCTTTCCAAATACAATTTAACGTATAGCTGAGTGAGAATCTAGCAGTTTTTGTAGAGGAGGATGGAAATAAAAATGTACTAGCTTAAGTTGGAAATCAACACTGCTCTGCAGTACAAAAGTTCAGGATCAAATTCTCCAGATTTTGAATTATTCTGAGAGGCATTCAAGAAAACCACCCTGATGCCATCTGCATTGCACAAAATAGTAGCACTCATCAGGCATATGTCAAAATCAATCAATCAATCAATCAATCAATCAATCAATCAATCTGTGATTGTTGAATGAATTCCACAGAATTAGTAGTAATAACATCGCTCCATAGAAGATAGATCTGATCAGCTTTGGGAATTGTTTGAATCTATAATTGTGGAAAATAAGCACAAAGAAAAGTTTCTTATTGGTGACATGGAACTCTGTAGCAGCAGGAATAAAAATTCTGCATTTATGCTTTCTATGCAGTATTTTTTGGCTTCATCTTTCTTCTGCCAGCTGTTATGAATATTAGAAATTTTCTTTTATGTGATGGTAGAAACAAGACAGTCCCGTTTCATTTGTTTCTTCTTAGTTGTACTTAAGATTCCTTTGACACTTTTTGTATGAACTATTTCAATTTGCTAAATCAGTATAGAACATAATTTCCTTGCTTTAAAAATGATTCAGAGGAATGCTTTAGATCTTCCACGAATGTTCTCCACTATTTATTAAAGCATAGATATATTTTTAAATTTGCACATAAGTTTATAAAAATATTTTGCTGCTTTAACGAACTGAATAATTAAAGTAATATATCTTTAATGAATTTTTAAAGCAACTACACTTTTTTCACTGTTGTGCTTTAACAGGCAGCATAATGTGGTGTTATTTGCACTTGCTCAAGTCGAAAGCACTTCTGAATCATTTTTAAATGTGTACAGACTTAACAAGCATGCACATTTATTTATTGATTTAAATAACTGCCCATCTCACTTATGTGATTCTAGACACATAAGCTTTACAACTTGCTTATTACTATAGTTTGAAAGAAATATATTTATAAAAGAATTAAACAACAGTAATGACTATGGATGAACAAGCCCTACATGGCATTGGACCAGAATACCTCAGGAACCGCCTTCTACCGCACAAATACCAGCGGACGATAAGGTTCCACAGAGTTGGCCTTCTCCGGGTCCCATCGACTAAACAATGTCATTTGGCGGGCCCCAGGGGAAGAGCCTTCTCTGTGGCGGGCCTGGCCCTCTGGAATCAACTCCCCCTGGAGATTAGAATGGCCCCCACCCTCCTTGTCTTTCGCAAATTACTCAAGACCCACCTATATCGCCAGGCATGGGGAAACTGAGACATCTCCCCCAGGCTTTTATATTTTATGTTTGGTATGTATGTGTTGTATGGTTTTAACTGCTGGGGTTTTTATATAGTTTTTATTTCAATATTAGATTTGTTTCAATGTTACACTGTTTTATTATAGTTGTGAGCCGTCCCGAGTCTTCGGAGAGGGGCGGCATACAAATCCAATAAAATTGAAAATTGAAAATTGAAGTGAGTGTGGATGACATCAGGATGATTTTTAATAAGCAAAGTATATTTTAAAAAGGGCTAGAACAACAGTACATGCCAAACCATTTAAAAGGGTAAACAAATAATGTAAGTCAGCTTTCTCCAATATAGCACACTCCAGGTAAGTTTGAAAAAACCAAAATGTTAATATATTACCTTGCATTCTTGGAAGAAAGTCAGAGTATACATCAAATACATAAAGAAACATAGGATGAACTATAATTCAGTTTAAAGCGTTGTATTGGGTGGTTTCTGATATGGAGGCAAAAAATTCTGCATCATGACCTCGCCACATAAACTCCACCTCTTTCACCCTTGCATCACAATATTGGACAAATATACACAAAGGATGGAGATGGCATCAAAATACACATTTCGTCATTTTGATGAAATCTTGGTGCTGCAGATACCTCTGCATTCATCTTTTACTGCTGTTGCTTGGATTGATATACAGTACTGCTTTTCATAGGGAAATGAAAATGAGGGGAGGGAGTTTTAGAAAAGATTAAAAACACAAAAACAAAATAATTTAAATCTAGCAGTACAGCAATAAAGAAGAGAGATTACTGTAGCATCACATTTGAGGACATACTGTAATCCGACAAGACAAATGTTGTCTATCTTTTATTATGCATGTGAAGGCCATCCCTGGTAGTTTTCCTCACAATATTACAATGTGTCTCAGACCTTGCCCTTGTATCCATGAGTCTGATGAATATGGGATCTATGCTCAAATACTTGCAGTCATATCCATCTCTCTATATCTGTCTATGTCTCCATGTGTGGTCAAGAAAGGATTTCTGAAAGGATGAATTTGATGCTTAGGCAGTGAATCCTACTTTCTAAATCTTACATGGCCATGTCTCTAGTGAAAAATGAGCACCAGGAGCAGGGCAAACAAATATAGGGCCATTCTTCTTCCTTCTGTACTGATTTATCACCAGTTGTTTTACCTGTGAATACAAAACAATCGTTGCTTCATATGGAGGTGTGTGCTTGATAACCAATTACCAATTTTCAACCCAATAATCAAGGCTAGACATTATCCACAGCAAGGCTACTTCAAGTGATATAGATAGATAGATCATATAAAGGAAGATACATAGATATATAGATATGAGAAAGGGGGAAAGGAATGATGACAATGGAGTATTGGAGAGCTATGTGGGATATACAGTGTGACCCTGTAGCTCTTAAACTTTTTATTTATTTATTTATTTATTCATTTGTCCAATACACAATACATATGGAAGAGAATAGACATGAAGTAATATATATATAAAGATAATATGTAAAAATAGAGGAGAAGATATATGAAAGGACGAAAATATATATGATATATGAGATAAAGGAAAGACAATTGGACAGGAGATGAAAGGCACACTAGTGCACTTATGTACGCCCCTTACTGACCTCTTAGGAACCTGGAGAGGTCAATCGTGGATAGTCTAAGGGAGAAATGTTGGGGGTTAGGGGTTAGGGGTTGACACTATTGAATCCGGTAATGAGTTCCACACTTCGACAACTCGATTGTTAAAGTCATATTTTTTACAGTCAAGTTTGGAGCGGTTAATATTAAGTTTGAATCTGTTGCTTGCTCTTGTGTTGTTGCTGTTGAAGCTGAAGTAGTCATTGACCAGTAGGACATTGCAGCATAAATTGTCTAAAACTCTTTGCTGCAATTCACATTGCAGTTCTATTACCCATGTAGCCATAAAACTCACTTCCCAATCTGGTGAAACTTTGGTCTATAGAACAAGAAACCATAATTTTGCCTTTCGTTTCAGATAATAAAATATCTTCCAAATGTTCATCTATTACCAAAGGATCTATTTATGGCAGGTTAAGAGACAAGACAGATGAAATTTCTATTGTACATTTTTCTCTGTTTCAAGAACAAAGTTGCTGCTTGAATGAGGAGGAGATAGAATACATGTCAGGGGTGGGAAAACATTATTTCAATGTGCAGAAGAAATTTTATCTAGCAATTTTGCTTGGCTGTTGAACTGATATGCATCATTCAAGTGAGATTGTTTATTCTAAATAATATTCTACAATCTATTATAGATAACAGAGTTTTAGAGCACATAGATGACAAAACATATTTCACACCTCAGGGACATATTTAGTAGTTTGTTTCCTAGTAGAAAGGCAAGCTTGCAATGGATTTTTGCAGTTACAGTAGTATATTTGTAGCAAATCATCTTTTTGCTTTCAGGAGAAAAGGTTTGGGGGATCTGGTTCAAATATAAATAACCATCCACATTTAATTTATAAAGAGCTGAGGTGGCGCAATGGGTAGAGTGCAGTACTGCAGGCCACTAAAGCTGACTGCTAGATCTGCAAGTCAGCGGTTCAAATCTCATCACCGGCTCAAGGTTGACTCAGCCTTCCATCTTTCCGAGGTGGGTAAAATGAGGACCCGGATTGTGGGGGCAATAGGCTGGCTCTGTTAAAAAGTGCTATTGCTAACATGTTGTAAGCAGCCCTGAGTCTAAGTAGAAGAGCGGCATAAAAAATCAATCAAACAATCAATCAATTAATCAAATGTTCTAAAGCAAAATCTGTAGTTCTTGAACTATGAGATCCAAGCTATAAAAATCTGGGTAACTAACACACAGCAGGAATGATATGAATTATAGAGCAATTCAGCAATTTTGTGGAAAGCTTCAAATGAGTAAGATTATTTTGACATTAGATAGGCTAAATCTGTTGTAAAAGTGAAGTGGAGAAAAATAAGTTTAAGTTCAAAACCAATGGAAATATCTCCCTGATTTACATGGGGATAAAAAGCAGCAGAAGCAGCACAATCAACACTTGTAAGAATTTGTTATTATAATCACTCTCAATAAAGGTAGTCTTAGCCTTCCTTTGTAGTTCATTCCAGGGGTGGGTTCTACTTATTTTTATTTTATTCGATTTTTTTATGCCACCCTTCTCCTTAGACCCAGGGCAGCTTACAGCATGTTGGCAATAGCACTTTTTAACAGAGCCAGCACATTGCCCCCACAATCCGGGCTCTTATTTTACTCACCTTGGAAAGATGGAAGGCTGAGTCAACCTTGAGCCGGTGATGAGATTTGAACCGCTGACCTGCAGATCTAGCAGTCAGCTTTACCGGCCTGCAGTACTGCACTCTACCCACTGTGCCATTTCGCTTACCTTCATCACTGGTTTGCATTGTGACATTTCTTCTTCCACGCACGCTAAGTAGCTATAATCAGCCTGAAACACAGCTGAGGAGATGATCAGCTGTGTTTCGGGTGAAGGAATAAAGGTAAGTATAAACCCTGGGATGGGTGGAAGGGCACTTTTTAAAGCAGCAGCAGAGGAAAAACTTCCAAACAAGCAAAAAATGAATTAAAAAAAATATGGTGACACCCACAGGCCAGCACCGACCGAACTGGATCTGTGATGCCATTGTAACATCACCAGTGGGTTATTACCGGTTCGGGCAATTTGGTCCGAACTGGGAGGAACCCACCCCTGATTCATTCCTGGTTTGGTTTCCTACCTGTTTCTTATATGTGAATCTTACGCATTTTGCAGAAGCAATTGATAATATATTTCGGATGCTGACGTGATCTTATTCATTTATGTTTCTGAATTATTTTAAAGTAACCATTTCACCTAATGGGATTGCCCTTGACTGATTAAATATCTTACAATATATGGTCAGAAAGCAGGATTAAGTTATTTAAACTTAGATTGCAGGGTCTGTCAACTTGGTCCCTTGGTCAACAAGACAGCATGTACATACAAAGCCTTTCATTAACACATGTTTATATTATTGGGAAAAATGGATCCTTTTTTAATAATGAAGAGATTTTGTGCTGCTATTCTAAAGTATCAGTAAACATATATAATTAATGGTTGTAACTAAAGAATAAAGAAGGTAATTCATTGCTTATCATTTCAAAATTCAGACCATGAACTACTCTAGAATTAGTGTAGAAATCCAGAGAATTATGTGTAAGCTTTTAAATCATCTAGAACTCCTCATCAGATATTATTAGGGATACTAGTAAAGTGAAATAAATTAGTAGAGATACTAATAACAAGATGTAATGTATGGTTGTGAATGAACCTTACCCTACCCTACCCTACCCTACCCTACCCTACTCTACTCTACTCTACTCTACTCTATTCTATTCTATTCTATTCTAGGCTGTCTATGGCTTCCAGGGGACAGACAACCTTTCTGCTGGGATTATCATTAGGATGTGCAAGTCTTGAGCAGTCTAGGGAGTGATTAAATGTACTGATTAAATATTCCCCATAGACCTTTCTCATCAACAGAATAGTGTCAGAGAGTGAAGGAGTGCAATTATGGTGTGTGTCTTCATTATTTTTCCTTATGAGTACTTGCAAAGGACAGGGGAATCAGACCTTTGACAGTTGTAGCACTGAGTTTAAAGATAGCCTCCCAAGAAAGGTTTGTCAAGACCCACTTTTGCCCATTGTTAAAATGGTTTATGCTAAAACTATTTTATTTTAGCAACCATTTGAGTCAAGCAACAGATCTGCATTTATGTTTATGCTGCTGCTACTAACATTTTTTAATGAGGAGGTTTTAAAGTATTTTATGGTCATTTGCTTGTGTTAGGTTGTTAGGCTTCTTTTTAATGATACACGGTGATTTATATTTTTATTTGTAAATGGCCCTAATTTAGAAAAAGCTGCCTTGAATCAGAGAAAGGTGGAATATAAATAACCAAACAAACCATCAAATCATATGCATTATGAAGAAAGAGACATGTGAGGGCTCTAATTTGCCTGAAATTTATATAGACACATAAACATTTAGAAATAACATTTATAAATACATCTGATCACAGTGGCAAAACAAATGACCAAGGGTATGGTTGGCTCCCTGCCAGCCTATTGTCCAGCTGTGAAATGGTGAAAGTCACCCTTGAAGATTCATGTATGTTAATTTCAGGGTTCTTTATTTGCAAACCAGGCTTGAAGTACACAGTCAGAAGACTTTTCTGAAGATATTTCTAAGGACAACTTATTGGCTGCCCTACTCTTCAAAAACAGCAGGAGGAAAACATTGGTGAGCTCCCATGCATGACTGGGGACTGTTGTGAAGGGTATCCAACTAGCTCATTCCAACTGCATCCTCATCAATAGAAAAATGTGTATGTTGTTTTATGTTAATTCAATTCAATTCAATTCAATTTATTAGATTTGTATGCCGCCCCTCTCCAAAAACTCAGGGCAGCTCACAACAATAATAAAAACAATATTCCAGCGAAAACAAATCTAATATTAAAAAGCACATAAAACCCTATTATTTTAAAAAAGTAAACAACATATACATACCCAAACATAAATATAAAAAAGCCTGGGGGAAAGGTGTCTCAACTCCCCCATGCCTGGCGGTATAGATGGGTCTTGAGTAATTTACGAAAGACAAGGAGTGTGGGGACAGTTCTAATCTCCAAGGGGAGTTGATTCCAGAGGGCCGGGGCTGCCACAGAGAAGGTTCTTCCCCTGGGGCCCGCCAAATGACATTGTTCGGTCGACGGGACCTGCAGAAGGCCAACTCTGTGAGACCATCGCTGGGATTCGTGCGGTAGCAGGCGGTTCCGGAGGTACTCTGGTCCAATGCCATGAAGGGCGATAAAGGTCATAACCAACACTTTGAATTATGACCAGAAACTGATCGGCAGCCAATGCAGGCCACAGAGTGTTGCAGAAACGTGGGTGAATCTAGGAAGCCCCACGATGGCTCTCGTGGCTGTGTTCTGCACGATCTGAAGTTTCCGAACACTTTTCAGAGGTAGCCCCATGTAGAGAGCATTGCAGTAATCAAACCTCGAGGTGATGAGGGCATGAGCGACTGTGAGCAGTGACTCCCTGTCCAAATAGGGCCGCAACTGGTGTTAGCAATGCAATTGACTCTAAATATTGTTTTTCACTATTCAAAGAGAGAAAAGCAAAGAGAAATATGAAATCCAGCAGTTCTGCAGAAAAAAACCCATAATTAGTTTTTTAAACCATCATTTTTTCATGAATAAAAGATGGCACGGAATTGATGGATCTTCCAAGAAGAACAACCCTAAAAGGTTGTTGCACATACAGACAGACAGACATGCACACTGGTGCATAATTGTTATAAAGGTGTATTTTAAAACTCAATTTAGAGAATTTTAGGACAGGAGTTAAAGTCAGAAAAAGTCAAAATTCATTTGTTGTGGGCAGGTTCCACTATTATGCCTTACACATTGTAATGCATAGAATTTGGGATTGTGTAATGCACACTTCTGTTTAAAAGGTTGAGATAATATCAAGATAAAGTTAACAGTGAAATAAACTAATAAGCTTAATGCATGATTAAGAAGAAGAAATTGGGCATCATCAAATACATGAATCATAAGAAGACATGTGATCTGGGCTCTCTAAAATCAAAACAAGGAAAGGGAAGGCCAGGCCAGTGAAGTCAAGTGAAGTCCAGCCCAGCCCAGCCCAGCCCGGCCCAGCCCGGCCCGGCCCAGCCCAGCCCAGCCCAGCCCAGCCCAGCCCAGAATTCTGGGAGTTGAAGTCCAGATATCTTCAAGTTGCCCAGGTTGGAAAACACTGCACTAGCCTATGCCTCATGGCAGCAGCATCACCAGCAACCAGACAGAATGGGCAGCTGGCTGGCTGCACAGGTGCTCAAGCTAGGTCTTATTGTTGGGATAAGTCTTGTTTTCAGGGAATTGGGTATTAACATTATTGGTTTCTATGTAGTAACAAGTAGAACTATGCAGACTAAAGTGCCAATAGAAGAGAATATATGTAGGTCAGGGTTGAACTATGGAGTCTTTAGGGCTCTCTGAATTTGGTTGCTTGCTTGTAACAACCACATACCATGTTCATTACCCAATTAGGTAAGTATAGACTTGGTTTAAGCACAATTGTTGATAAAAAGTTAAATATTGGTGTACTTTAATTGGGTAAGAGGATGCATTGGTCAAAAACATAATTGCAGATGTACCATGCATTGATGCCGAATTATTAGCACATTTGGAACATTTAGTTGAGATAAAAAAAAATGGAGAAATTTTAAGATAGGCTGTAATTTCCATAGCATAAGAAATTACTGTTGGAAAATGCTGTTAAAATATGTATGAACCCAATGGTAAGAAAATTTGGTACACTAAGCAAACAGGTGTTGAGTTCTGTTCAGATATTTATTTATGACTAATCTGAAACCCAAGGAACTATTATAATTTTAGAGCTTCAGAAAACAAGTTACAGCTTAATCAAAGAACATTCTGTTCAGAGACTGCTATGGGTATATAAAACCCCAGCAATTCTGCTTGACGAGTCATCATTGCTTAAGAACATGTCTCTTACAATCTTGTGTATTTGAGGTGTGAGGCACCCTGATTTCTCACTTGACACACTCTGAACTTTGAACATACATTCGTCAGAGAAAAAGTGATCTGTGCAATTTGTGGTTTTATGCCTTCCAGAGAGAATACATCCGAGATTTTATAGATTTCAAAATACAAAATTACCAGTCTTCTCTTATACCTGGAATCCTAATAGCATCCCAGATGATGAAAGCTGCACATCTAATTTTCTTTGTCTTCTAAGCACTTCATAGAGTGACAGATAAACTAATAATAAAGTAAATATCCCAGAGCACTTTCTATTTAATGGCTATTGAGCATGATTGTGATATTACAAGTTAGAGAAGAAAGGTGCAGGCACAAATGTTACCAAGTAAAGGCAAGTAAACATGATAAACTGGAGAAGTTGATATACAGAAGCAACAAAATGCATACTTTCATGGAATCAGTAACTGAAGGAAATTTGTATTTGTATTTGTATTTATTAGATTTGTATGCCACCCCTCTCCGAAGACTAGGGGCGGCTAATTCCATACAGCACATTTAAATTCCATACAACACATTTAAAAGACACAGAAAATAAATAGCTCAGTGTGTGTGTGTGTGTGTGTGTGTGTGTGTGTGTGAGAATATGTATATGCATATGCATATGTATATGTATACGTATACAGTGATACCTCTACCTTAGAACGCCTCTACTTATGAACTTTTCTAGATAAGAACCGGGTGTTCAAGATTTTTTTTGTCTCTTCTCAGGAACCATTTTCCACTTACAAACCCAAGCCTCTGAAACTGTAACTGGAAAAAGCAGGGAGAAGCCTCCGTGGGGCCTCTCTAGGAATCTCCTGGGAGGAAACAGGGCCGGAAAGGCAGGGAGAAGCCTCCATGGGGCTTCTCTAAGAATCTCCTGGGAAGAAACAGCACCTCCACCCTCCCTGTGGTTTCCCCAATCACACACATTATTTGCTTTTAAATTGATTCCTATTGGAAAAATTGCTTCTTCTTACAAACTTTTCTACTTAAGAACCTGGCCACAGAACGAATTAAGTTCATAAGTAGAGGTACCACTGTATGTATATGTATATGCATATGCATATGCATATGTATATGTATATATGTACATTCTCCATACTAACCTACTCAGGCTTCATGCTCTGGGGAATCCAGAGCATGATACCATGGTCTTTGAGACTAAAGGATGCCAATGCATGTATGCCATTATATACATATATAAAGTGGAGTGAAAAATTATCCGAGAAAAATTATCTCAAGTCTTAACTTTAGCATATTTTGTAATTTGTGCCAGAATTAAGATTGAGATAAGATTTGAAGTACAATTTTGTAAGTTGTAAACCTATTTGTTTAAGTGCACATTACAATCTTTGAACGATGTCAGGTTCCATCCTGATATGGATAAACTGAACTTCACTTTCTTACAGCACATCTCCCTAGAAGCTTTGGTACTATAAATAAGAATGGTTAGCATGCTCCACTTCCTTTATAGCTTTTACATGGCTTCAAAAAATGCATTTTGAAATTTACACAGGACTAAAACCCCAAAACAAAAGAAACCTAAACCTCAAATCCTTATAGATTGCTTGAGATTGATTGCTCCAGATTTTTCATGGTATGATACATAAAGAAATTTGTATTGGCCAGATCTTTTAATTCATAGTTAACCACTGGGATTATGATGAGCAAGTTATTGGGACCGGGATGTGGATCATATTTGCTGAATTTAATCTGCTATTTGAATAAATACTGGCATATGCAAGTTTTCCAATTGATTAGAAATCAAACAAATACTTTCTTACAGCCTCATGAAAATTGTAGTTTGTTTCATCAATAGTTTGCCATTTATACTGATGTAAAAAAAGCAACTTCTACCTGTTCTTGCCTTTTTATAATGCATTCACAAAAATTAAGATAAAAGGATGTCAGTATGTTAAAAGTCTCCAAGAATCTCCTAAGGAAGAAAAGAAAAATCACGTGGTATGATCGGAGCTCTAGAATTCCACAAGTTTTATTATTTATTCATTATGAGAGCCTGAATATTTCCCAATATTTTAAAGAATTTATTTTAAAAAAAAACCAAGGAGGAGAAAGCATGGGTAAAATGTTTCTAATAGAAAGTTAAAAGGCTAAAACATAGGAGACTGAATTCTTTAATATTCTACAAGGCTGAATGAAAAGTATTGCCTTTACCTTCATGACGACTTTAAACAGAAGATTTTAATAAATTAAACAGAAAATTAATTCTTCAGATAAGCTCTTTTGTTGCCTCTATTTACCTTTCTAAGTAATTAACACCATTTACTGCAGCATAACAATAAACAAACTTTTTAAAATTGTAAAAAAAGAAACCCACAACTTCACATACTTTGCCTTTTCAACCATATCCTGACAGTTATTTCCACTTTTTCATTTAAATCATAGAGATCCTTATGAAGCTATTTTTTTTCAGTTCAGAGATAAAGGCAATGGTGCCAAGTCTGAATTAACATTGGAATGTGTAGTTCAGTGAGTTATGGAGGAATTTTTCTGAGCTGTTTTCAGATGTTATCTTGTGGTGTTGATCTTTGTTGTGAGTGTTCCCTGTCAGCCTTTGGAAATGTCAGATTCAGAAGAAGATGACGACTTAGAAGCTGTCAATTAACCTGATTTAAGAGATGTGGAGGAGGAGAGTGGTGATGAGAAATTAATAGAAAACCCAGCAGATGTTAGTATGGATAGTAGTACTTCTTCAAATAATGGAGTTGTAGAGAATAGTCCTTGGTTAAGTGCCAAATTTAGGAGCTCAGGGAGGAAAAAAGATGAATTGGGGGTAAAAGGTTTTGAATATGCTATTCAGAGTGTGTAAATTAATTAATTACCTCACATCCAGAATTGACCAGAAATGATGGATGCTTTTTTGCAAACTGAAAATGTCAAGATGGATGCTTTCTGCCATTTCTCCAGAGAAGTGAGTTTTTATATTGCATGATAAAACTGTTTTGAAGTAGGGTTAACATGACCCAGAGATAAGGAGATGTTTGAAGTGTACAGCTGGCTCATTTAGAAATAATTTATGATTCCGTAGTTTAATCTTTGAGTTTGGAATGCAATTTGCATGCCGAAGATGTACTGTGATGAATTCCATTGTGGAAGAAAGTAAATAAAGCAGTGTTATTTTGAAAATACAAGCTTGTAAAGAGAGTATTCTTGGAGTAGCCCACCCAGACCAGAACAATCTTTAAAAAATGCTTTAGCCACTTTTGCGTAGGTAATGGTTGCTTCATATCCCTGTTAAAGTTATCTTTCTGAGAGGCCTAGATTGTTATATTCCTTCTGCTTAACTTTTGTTCTGCTTCAGAAACAGAATTTCTGCTTCAAACTCTGCTTAACTTTTGTTCAGACTTTGAGTTTTTGTAATGTAATCTCTGAGTTCATAGTGGTGCCAGGTTCAGGGAAATCTATGTTTTGCTGTTCTGGGTCTTGATTTTACAAATCAGCTCATCCTGGTTCACTACCTTTATATATATATGTAGAAAAACATCCCCAAAATATGAACAAGCGGGATGATACCTCCCGCCTACCAGGCATCTGGAAACCAGCCCTCAAACGTAACCCAGCCATAAAAACAGAAACTAGACTCAGAACACATATTGCAAAACAATCAAGTAGCCTGCAAGCTCCAACTACTCAGGATATCATGCCTAATCAACAACCATTAACTAATCAGCATACTTAAGCTACATCAACGACCCCAGATGTTACCCCACTGACTCACCAGGAAGTTTCTACACAGCAGGCAATTGCTGAGCCATCAAACCACACCCAGCCACCAGTATTTATAGAAGGAAGGCAGCTTAGGTCTCACAGTGTTCGCCTTAGAACAAGGACAGAAACACCAGCCTGAAGATGATGAGTGGGACCTCATCGAAACGTTGCCAGAAATTTCCAAATCCTACACGGGAAGAAACCCGAATATACCAAGACCGTCATACCTGTACCTGTGAAAATCTACGGAAACACACACACACACACACACACACACATATATATATTTGTGGCTCAGCACAGTATTCATATTAACACAGTCATCATTATAAATGGCATACATACAGCAGTGAATTTGGAGGGATTCCTTTGATACTCAAAAGTTCAATTATGAGACACCGCTTTAAACACACTGATGAATTCTTACTGCAAGCTTCCATTGCACAAACAATAGCAACACAACCTTTTCTCACAGCAACCTCCTGCCAATATAAGTGAAAGAACAGTTGCTGAAGAATATGTAAAAGCTTCTAGGGTGTCAATAAAGCCATGTGTTGGTGACTTATACTGTTGGAGGCATTATTTTCATTCAGCCTTTATCAACACCTTTTTAAAATTAAAAGGAAAATGAATGTCACAGAAATAAATCAAGATAAACAGCATGGAGTCACATTCCATATAATATTGTGCCAATTTTCATCTTCTGTAGATAAATCACTTCTCAAAAACTACATGTTTGAAATATATGTTTTTCACTTCCACATTTAGTGTTCTTTCTCTTTTTTAGTCTTTATTAATTTTCAAATGTTAAAAAACATAGATACAAAATACAAATACAAAAAAAAACCCAAATAAAAATAAAAATAAATAAAAGCAAAAAATAATAAGACAAAAATCAAATTGAACAAATACAGAATACAGTACGTACAAATCTAATAAATAAATAAATAAATAAATAAATAAATAAATATAAACATTAAGAACACTATATTTTACAATATTTCGTACTTCACCATTTAATATGTGGTATCTTGCTCAATAGTAGTAACTGTGAGAGGGATCTTGGACAACCATTTAAATATGAGCCAGCAGTTTGCAGCAGCTGCCAAAAAAGCCAACACCGTTCTAGGATGCATTAACAGAGGGATAGAATCAAGATCATGTGAAGTGTTAATACCACTTTATAAGGCCTTGGTAAGGTCACACTTGGAATATGGCATCCAGTTTTAGTTGCCACGGTGCAAAAAGGAAGTTGAGATTCTAGAAAAAGAGCAGAGAAGAATAACAAAATGATTAGGGGACTGGAGGCTAAAACATATGAAGAATGGTTGCAGGAACTGGATATGTCTAGTTTAATGAAAAGAAGGACTAGGGGAGACATGATAGCAGTGTTTCAATATCTCAGTGGTTGCCACAAAGAATAGAGAGTCAGGCTATTCTCCAAAGCACCTGAGGGTAGAACAAGAAGCAATGGGTGGAAACTATTCAAGAAGAGAAGTAACTTAGAACTAAGGAGAAATTTTTTGACAGTTAGAACAATTAATCAGGGGAACAGCTTGACTCCAAAAGTTGTGAATGCTCCAACACTGAAAGTTTTAAAGAAGATGTTGGATAACCATCTACCTAAATAATGTAGGATTTCCTGCCTAAGCAGGGGGTTGGACCAGAAGACCTCCAAGATTCCTTCCAACTCTGTTGTTGTTGTTGTTGTTGTTGTTGTTAAGTTGGTACATGTTTTTGCTACTATTAATTTAATCTAGTTTCATATATACATGAATATTTTATCATTCAAGTTTTAGTTTTTTCTGTTTCCTACTTTGATTCCTAATTTCTAGCCAATTGTAAAAATCTATTCCAAATTCTACAATAGTCCGATTCCTCTTTTTCTTTTAATTCCATCGTTTTACGATTAATTTCAGTACATTCTAAAATCTTACTAATCATCATTTCATCTGGGAAACCGTTTTTCTTTTTTCTTTTGCTCCCAGTGTTGTGCAAATGTAAATCTGGCTGTTGTTAATACCACATTTATTTTTCACTTCCACATTTTAACTTCTAGAAGTCTACATAATGCTTTAGATGCCCGGTCAAAATTTAATCTTCAAGAAATAGTGTTACAATAATTTGTGAAGAAGACTTTTATTACAATTGGAGTTGAGTCAACTGCATTGATCACCAGGAATTTAGAAATTTAATTTGCTATAGGACCAATGATCCCCATCATATAGCCAGGGCTTGGATAGGACATCATAAAATACTAATCCATTTTAATATAAGAGGTTATATGATTTATTGAACAAATGTGGTAATAGCAACTTAGTTTTTTCACAAATCCACTTCTAACTAGGGAATGTAATTCAGTCATGTTTTACATACATATCTGTTTTATGACAAAGAGCTAAAGAAGAGTTTCACTGGTATCTCAGTTTTGCATTATTAAAAAATTTGCAAAATATTCAAATAGAAATTGGTTCATGTTTTCTTGCATATCGATATACACTTCCTTATGCACTTTTCCTAAATTCACATATTTTACATACCTTTTCTCAATGCAGTGTGATTTGGTTGGCACTTTTCCTAAATATGCATATTTCTGAATATTAAAATATATGTGTTAATTATTCCATATCTATTTGCATATTTTTAAAGTTAGGCTTCTGATCTTTCAAACAGAGCTGTTACTTCCAGATATGCAATGAATCTCACAGTTATGTGACTATAGTTCAGAGTTACCTGGGTCCCAGATGCTTCAAGAGTGATGATAGCTCCTTATGGTTAAATCAGATTTGGATTGGCAGCTCTTCAAATAGGAGAAAGAATATTTCAAACAGTAGATGATCTTCAGAAAATTATAATACACTATACTGTCTAGTTTATAGTTAATAGCTTTATTATTACTGTAGCATCTTTGAAAATTCATGTTTGAGTGCTTTGTAAGGGTCTACTATCCACAATCGCACTCTTCATATCTCTCAGCTATGATGCAAAAGTCAAAACGTTTGCAATGCAAAGTATACTATGTTCAAGTCAAGAATATCTGGGCTTTGTTAGCAGTGTTTACTTTTAACCAGTAGATGGCGTTAGTTGATATCAACCAATTCTTCCTGCTCCTTTTTTTCCCTCTTAAAATATTTTTAATGCAAAGGAATACCAAAAAAGGTATTAGGACATTCAGTCACCCTGCTTCAGAGCAAACAAAGAGCAACCAATGAAAAGATATTAAAAATGAACTGAAAGGAAAATTTGGGAGTTGCTTTAAAAACACTTTTCGTCTAACTTCTTCCTGTCCTCACTCTTGGGTAGGGCAGTGGTTCTCAAGCTTTTATACACCATTTAAATACCTTTTGTGGCCATGGACCTTGGCCATGGACCACCAAGACTTAACTAAAGATTTCAATCATAACATTTCTTTAAGCCTCGGTGGACCCTCAGGGGTCTGCCGACCACAGGCTTAAAGCTTTGATGCAAAATCTTTTGCCCCTCCTAAACATTCTTGAACTAAGATACTGGATGTTGCAGCCTTATGTGACTTTTGCAATTAGCAAAGAGAATTACAGTTTAAAAAGGAAAGCAGAGGATTTTGAGATCTAGTCACACTATAAGCATAAAAGCACGCTGTGTGTCTTTGGGCCACCTACTATCTTTCAACCCAGCTCAAATCACAGGGTTGATATGGGGAAATAGAGGAAGGAGGAAGAACTATTAGATATGTGCACTACCTTGAGTTACTTATAAAAATAATAAAGGTGGGAGATAAAAATAATAAAGGTGATTTTTTTTTTTGTCAAATCACCCTGGTATATTAAAGGAATGTCAAAAAATCACACATAAGCCTTCCCTGGTACAAGCTGATACAGGAGTTGAGCCTGTAGCCTAATGGCTAAGACACTCTGCCTTACAAGTTCAAGTTCAAGTTCAAGTTTATTGGATTTATATGCCGCCCCTCTCCGAAAACTCGGGGCGGCTAACAACAATCATGAACAATATACAATAAATCCAATACTAAAAGCAAATTAAAACCCCTTAATATATAAAACCAAACATACATACAAACATACCATGCATACAGTTGTAACGGCCTAGAGGGAGAAGGAGTCTTAATTCCCCCATGCCTGGTGGCAGAGGTGGGTTTTAAGTAGCTTACGAAAGGCAAGGCAGAGGCCCCGGGTTCAAATCCCAGTAAAAAGTGTGTGCAATTTAGAACTTTATTTAAGAATATACTGGATAAAAATTCATTCAATAATAAATGAAAACAAATTTAGGGAGAAGAATTATAGAATATAATAGAACAGAATAGAATTCTTTATTGGCCAAGTGTGATTGGACGCACAAGGAATTTGTCATTGGGGCATTATTAGCTCAGATATAGATATAGATTTAGATATGGATATGGATCTTAATCTAGATCTCTCTCTCTCTCTCTCTATCTATCTATCTATCCATCTATCTATCTATCTTATTGTGATAATACTCTAAGATTCAAACTTAATGTTAATGAAGCTGCAGATTTCAACTGAATGGCCACCCAATTGATGATTTGATGACATATACAAGGTTAAGGATAAGGCAGGGAAGCAGGAATGGAGAGGACCAGATAATATGCCCCTGATTGAAGTCCTCTAGCTCAGGCCCCCAAATACAGTTTTCTTATACTTTCTTGGAATTCAGGTTGTAGATCTTGTCTTTTGAATCAGGAGGTTTGAATTTGTGATCAGCATTAGCAGCAAACTCCCTTCTCAAAATTCATTCAAATAGATTGCACAATTAGCTACAGTGATATCTTGTTTACAAGTTTCAGATATATGTTTATCAGTTTCTTCTTAATAGTCAATCTTAGACTATTGTCTATGCCTTACCTTACAAAATCATTTTGTTTATGTCTGATCTTCAGCTGTTTAGCAGGATGTTCTCTACTGAAATGCCCCATATTTTGCCCTCTATACAGTAATACCTCATGATACGAACTTAATTGGTGCAAGGAGGAGGTTCGTAAGACGAAAGGTTCGTAAGACGAAACATTGTTTCCCATAGGAAACAATGTAAAGTCAATTAATCCGTGCAACCAAAACCCCCCCGCAAAAAAAACGGCTTTCGGCGACTGCTGGGAAGCCGTGCGGCTGTTTTAAAAGATGACAGCCGGCCTGGGGGGCTTCCCAGCACCCCCCCGAACTCGGGTGCGGGGTTCGGGGGGTGCTGGCAAGCCCCCCAGGCCGGCTGCGACCTTTTAAAACAGCCGCGCCGCTTCCCAGCTGTCTCCTGAAGCCGAACGCTAAAGCCGAACTTCCGCGTTCGGCTTCGGGAGACAGCTGGGAAGCGGTGCGGCTGTGACAGCCGGGCTGGGGGGCTTCCCAGCAACCTCCCGAACCCCGCACCCGAGTTCGGGGGGGTGCTGGGAAGCCCCCCAGGCCGGCTGTCACCTTTTAAAACAGCCGCGCGGCTTCCCAGCAGTCTCCGAACGCCAGTTCGTAACTCGAAAAAAGTTCGTAAGAAGAGGCAAAATTTTTCTGAACCCCGGGTTCGTATCACGAGTTGTTCGTAAGACAAGGGGTTCGTATCTTGAGGTACCACTGTACTTTACAGCAAACTGATAAACAAGTTAGCAGCAGGTTTTTATTAAGTGTATACCTACTCTTTTAATTCACTGCCATTACATTTAAAACAATTGAACAATCGTAGTGTTCTCTGAGCTTGGCTGTTTGCTTGTGGATGTTTCATTACATGATTAGGTAACATCAACATGAGGAAAACAACAGGAAGAACACCAACACAAATAAAACAAGAACATATTATCTTCTCTGAATAGCCTCGTCCGCAGAAGACACAACAACAATTAGAAATGTAAGTTTATCAAAATACAATCAACAATAACTAAGTTCTCCAGGACTCAAATAAAACCCAATCTCCTTCCAGAGGAACTTCATAAAACATTATTCAGATTAGTAAAAACATACTGCAGCAATCCAGAATACCAGAAAGAAAGGAAAAATGCTGACTATACATTTACAATGTCTTCCAGCCAGATGGACCTTTACCCAAGTTTATTAAAAAGTGCCTAATAATTCAACCAAGCTCAGACAGCACCAAGGACTCCACAGTTCAACAATGCAAAAATGGAATGCAAAATTCACATATTAAACCACATAATGCATACACTAGATCAAGGTAGAATAGAGCTTTTGGATTGCACCAAGACACAGCACATCAACAAAAACTGAAACATGCAGTGTGTATGCATCTCGCACCCCCCCCCCAAGACATAGTGACATCTAAATCACAGTCACCCAATAAGTTTCATAACTGAACACAAATTTGGACACAACTCTCATGAATCCAATATTACTTCTTTAGCCTTTATCACATACTTTCTCACCTCCAGGCAGAGTTTTTTTTTACTATAATGGGATAATGGTGTTAAGTTGCAGCAAGGAAAGGAAATCAATATACCAATTTACAGCAACTGAACCAAAATTGCAAACTACGTTATCACCCAATGCCAGCAGATGTGATTAGGCTGTATAACTATATGACCTGCTGACCACTTTGGAAGGGGGCTTATCTTGATGAAACATGAAAAATGAAGTCTGTTTAAAGGACTATGGGACTAGCCCCATTCTTTGATTCTAGAACATCACTGTTTCAAAGCTGCTTAAGTGAGATGTATAGTATAGAAATGTGTAAACCAACAAACAAAGTACCCCATAGTTGTTTGAGAAGAAAGTCTGAAGCTTTGCTTATAACATAGGGACAGAAATTCTGATTGGCTATCAAAGCTAAAACAAACAAACAAAAAATCCTAAAATGAGATGTATTCAGTTGTTTAGATTATGACTTATCTCACTATGTAACACAAATTTTGTTCCCAGCTTTTAAATGTTATATTCCAATTACTTATGTCTAAAACAAATTAAAAATTGCTTACATTCATCATCAACTTCGCTTTTGTGACCACGACAACGAAAATTATGCATTTTTACTCTAGAAACAGACAATTTTGCATCTTCTCATTCATCTAATAAGTTCCATTGCTTGAGCCTTGATGTCAGAAGTTCAGCATTGGACTTGGTGAGACCAAGGTCTCTGATCAGATCGTTGAGGTCTTTTTGGTTAGGGTAGCATGGCTTCCGCTCTTCATATGCATGTGAAGAGAAATTGTGATCTTCAATGTCTTCCTCGGTGTCTGATCTGATGCTTTCTTTTGAAGGTGGTGTAGCTCTGTCTGGAGGTGTTGGTACAGGAAGTTCAGGGCAGTGTGGTACTGGGGCAATAGATGAAGGAATGTCAGGATACATTACAGGCGGTGCATTTTTGCCAGTGCGATGTTTGGAAAGGTCCACCATGCAGAAGTAGCAATTTGTTGAGTGATCAGTCGGTTCATGCCAAATTCTTGGGATAGCAAAATGCATGGCTTTCCTCTCTCCCCTGTACCAACCTATAAGCAAACAAAATAAAATTTGGATTGAGAATTTGATTTAGGCCTATTTCACACTAATGACTACTGATGTTTACAACATTAACACAGTTAATCTGCTATTTAAGAGAGTAGCATTTATCCACTTACCTTCAAGAGTTTTCTTGCAGTGCTCTCATGTGAAATCAGGAGCCCATGGTTTGTCTTGGTCACCAACAGGCATGCCGAAGTATGCTTTGTAGGCCTCACACATCTTAGCAGATGCTTCCACAGAGTACTATTTCGCTCTTGTCGTTATAAACTGGCCACATTCGTAGCAAAATGCATCTGCTGGATGTATACAACCTTTTGATGCCATCTAAATTGACTAAGTTGCTGTGTACTGTAAGGAAAAAGGATGTCTCTCCAAACTTGATAAAAATGGTCTTTATTTCATGCAGTATTAAAGTACAAGAGTGTACTGAGGATTCAAAAGAGCAAGATTGATCACCCGGTAGCAGAGTAACACACAATATATACATTTACATTCCTAAGCTCCTCCTGTAATGGGTGTGGGGTGAAGTGTGAATACTGTCATTATCAGAATCTGAATAGATATTGAATTAACGCCTGTCTGTCTAGGTCAATTCCCCTTTGTCTGTGATGGCCATTGCCCACTTACTATGCAATCCCAATCAATTAGATCCTGTCTCTCCGTCTCTCAGGAAGGGCTATAGTGGCCCTATATAACTGTAGTTATACAGCTACCTACAATTCTGTACAGTCCTAGAAAGTTCTAGATAATTCTGGACAGTTCTAGAAACTTCTTGATAGTTCTCACAATTCCAGAAGCTTCTTAAGTATCTTGAAATATTGCGACTATCCTTAAAAATAGATCAATTTCAAAATATCATTGTGCTGACCACAAAAGCAAAGTTTACATGGAATAATAACCTTTTTCTATTCATTTAAGGTACAAACAATCAGGAAAACACATTTAACAACTGGGAACATTTAAAAAAAATTGTTACATTGCCACTCAGCATTATGGGTGCAGGCTAATTTTAATCATGTTTGATATAAGAGAACTGTTCCTCCCAAGGAAACGGAAGAAAGGGGATAGAAGAGGGAGGACAGAAGATGTTAAAGAGGAGGCATGGGAAGGTATCTAGTGTTTCTCTATTTCTAGCTTTGACACTACCCATTGTTTATCTCAGCACCAATCATCCTGCGTATGTTCTCCTTCCAAGCTATTTCCTTGCACCCTACATCTTAAAGAAATTTGTGCACTTCTGCAGAAAGAGAATGAAAGAAAACCCAATGAACAATCATCCTGATTCAACACAACTCAATTTGCTTTGTTGAACTGTAAGAGTCCTTAACTGGCAAGGCTCTGCTGATTGTTTATCTTGATTCAGTGCCAATTGAAACAACTACTCTATTTGTCTCCCCTGCCTAGTCTAATATAAAACAAATACGCCCTGCTTCAGACTCATGTTGGTCAACACTGAGTGCTAATTGGTGGAACCACTTAGTTGCCAAGTTCAAAATTATGCAGTGCAGTCAAGATGTATAGATCTCTGGGCTTCAGTTTAATAAATTGTGGAAAAGCTTAGGGAGTGTTAAGACTATGAAAAGAAATGGCGATTATCATAAGCCTTGTTTACATGATAATTTTTCAGAGTTCTGAAGGCAGCATATTGATGTCCGCAGTCCACATATTCAATTTTTCACCCCTGCTGCTATTTCTGATCAAACGTATAGGGTAGTTTTTCAAAGCACAACAAGTTTTTGAAAAAAACACAAATATTTTTTGACAAATAAATGGAATGGAAAGAAAAAATATATGACTATGAGATTTGATACTATGCTAAATCAAAAATTTAAAGGAACACACCTTTCCCCACTTTAGAGTTGTCTAATTTTTCCATTTTACCAAACTCACATTGTCTTTTGGTAAGTCATGTCAGAATGCTAAAATCTTGCAGATTTTGTAAACTTGGAAAAGATGGATGATAGATAGATGATAGACGATAAACAGACAGACAGATGATATACAGTAGATAGATAGAGATAGATAGATAGATAGATAGATAGATGATAGATAGACAGACATACAGATAGACAGATAGATAGATGATAGATGATAGATAGATAGATGTTAGATATGTATGTATGTATGTATGTATGTATGTATGTATGTATGTATGTATGTATAGCTAGATTGATGATAAATAGATAGATGATAGACAGATGATAGATGATAGATAGATAGACAGACAGACAGACAGTTAGATAGATGATAGATAGATAGATAGATAGATAGATAGATAGATAGATAGATAGATAGATAGATAGATAGATAGATAGATAGATGATTGCTGAGTTGGGCAAAATTAAGGAAGTGTCTTGGAAAATGTGAAAGACTATTTGTCCTCATAGAAATTTTTATGAAGTGCATTCACTTTTGCAGAGTTGAGATCTACAAAAGCTAATTTATAATGTATTTGTTTGTAAGGTGTCACAAGGTTTCTGCTTTGTAATTTTACATTTTTAAAAAATGACAGTCTAAAATTGAGAATTCTGGACTATTGAAATCAATCTATGGCTTTCACAAAAAAATGTGATTGTAGATGGCTTTTTGAATTAATACAAGTGTTTAAAAAATAATTCGCACTTCTTTTAAATGGTAATAATTGAAATAATTGGAGATAGTACTGGGAGATTATTTAAACTTTTTTAAAATGAACAAATTCTCACTATTTTAAACCTGTTGATTGGTGCAGGAAAGATGTCTTAAAATGTCTTTGTAGTGGCTGGGTGACAAACGTCCTTCTTAGCGAGATACTCTCTTTCTTATCCTTAGAAAATTGAAGAGGAGGATTCATTTATCAAGAACTGAAGGTAACTTTTTGCCTCTATCTTAGCTCTTGAGTGCTTCTAATTCACAGCTATTTCCTTTCATCAGCAGCTCTTTCTAAAACGATCCAGACTCTGCCGAGTGAGCCAATAGGTGCTTATTTCCTGCAATATTTCGATAATCACACAGAGGAGCTCTGTTCCAAAAAATGTTGATTGAAAGCCTGCTTGTTTGATTGTTGACTTCAAAATTTCTAATTAGTGAAGCACTTTGTGGAAAATGTGTGGCATTAAGCCAATGCTTTCTGTTGTTGCTGTTGACCTTATTGATTATATAAATTAAGTATCTCATCAGCAAGTACAGTATTTTGTTTTGTTTTGATTTACTTATGAAAATGGACAGCGCAGTCTCCTCTACAGGTATTTTACATTTAGTTCCAAAGCAATAATGAAAAACAACTGCAATCTTGCATTTGCATATCACTTCTTCAGAGGTGGATTCTAACTTACCTCACTGCCACTTTGCTTCCTCCCATGCCTCTTGACTGCGTGTGCATGCACAGTGCTGAAAACATGGTTTCTGCCCATGCGCAGAAGCAAAGACCAGCCAAAAAATAGGGGGGGGGGGAGGAGAAAGCTGAAAAAGATGGCACATGCACAGAAACAAAAACCACAAAAAAAGCAACCCCCTCCAAAAGGATGGTAGCTTCCATGGACTGGCACCAACAGAACTGGCTGTGACATCATCACCAGTTTAATACCAGTTATATAAAACCAGTGTGAACCGGGAGGAACCCATCTCTGCAGTTCCTATGTCAAAGTACCTGAAGTCATTTATATTAATAAAAAAGTAGAAATAGAAGCATTTCTCCTAGTATAAAATAACTAGTAACTTCAAATATCCTCTCAGGCCAAACAACCCATGCATCAAAGCAACCCACGCATCAACAATACATCAGGTTCACTGGCTGCCTTCTGTATAAGGCAGAGGTCCACAAACTTTTAGAACAGGGGGTCAACTCATGGTCCCTTAGACTGTTGGGGGACTGAACTGGCTGAATGGGTGTGGCTAAAGGGTCATGTGACTGGGTGTGTGTGGCCAATTTAGCAGTCCATTAAACAATACACACAAATTAAACTTTAATTTGTTTTGCTCCTGGGGGTGTTTTGTTTGCGTGTTGCTCTTAGGGTTGACTTTTCTTTTTACTAGATGGATTTTTAAGTGGTTTAGGAGTCATGGCCTACTTTAGGAAACTCAGTTTTGTATCCATTCTTCATAGCCCCAAAGAGCTTACAATCAACATTTCTCTCTTTCCCTCTTTGTGTATCTGTCTTTCTCTCTCTTTGTCTTTTTGGCCTCCCAGCCTCTAGTTGCCTTACCTTCCAATTCCAGCTTGCAGGTCTCATGAAGGTAAGTCCTTGGTTGAATAGTGGGGGTCAGCGGGTGGATGGGTGGAGCGATATGATATGGGAAGTGAAGGGCTACCAAAACTTTTACTACCACATGTGGGTGTGGCTTATGCAGGACGCCCTGCATTTTCTTTCAACATCTTTCAGTGCAAATTGGGTGCTCTAGGCTGGAGTTCCATTTTTGCTACCCCACTGCATTCCCCCCATCTGGGCAGCAGCCCACCCCTGAATAAGGGCAGCCTTGAGGTCCCACATGGGCTGGATTAATGGATTTGGCAGGCCATATCCAGCTTGTGGGGCATAGTTTGATGATCCCTGGTATAAGGTGTATTTGCACTTTGAACCCTTTGAAGACTCAAGAATTGAATATGACATTTGGTGTTTTTCTAAATTAGATAATGTTTGTGTATGAACAAAATCAGACCAGAATGTGTGTGAGAGGCATGGGACTAGCCATATACCAAGAATCAGCTATCTTTTCTATCATGGGGAATTACACAATGACCAGTCAGTTTACCCAAGCCAAAATCTGGTGACATCATGAAGTCTCACAAGCAGGGCCGCCGATAGATGGGTATTACTGGGAGCGGTGTACCGGGCCCGGGAAAATTGAATAATAGGGGGGGCGGCGCTTCTGCTGCTGAGCCCAGTTCTTTCCTGGTGGCTTTCGGCTCCTCCCGCCGAGGAGCTGCAAGGCTGGCCTCGGAGCCCCGCGCGGCCAGCGTTCCCTCGTGCCTGGCGGGCTCCCCTTTCCTAAACCCCCACCATCCCCCTCCTTCCCTTCCCGCCCTGCCCTCCTTCCCCGAGGCGTCCCTTGCCTAGATGGGCAGCTCTTCCGGCGAGGGTGGGCAAGGCGCGCCCTTTTCAGCTCTCGGCCTCCGCCTGCGCAGAAAGCATCCTTCCTCGCATCCAACGCCGGCCATGGGGTCTTCCGCCGCCGCCTTCCACAAGGCCCCCGAGGAGCTGCGTGGGTCTCCAGCCTTCTCCTGGTGAGTCACCGCGGCAAGGATGCGGGCGAGGGAGAAAGGCTCTTCCCTCTTGCGGTAAAGGGGTAGGTGGTTTGTGGGGAGCGGGGGAGGGAATGAGCCGGCATAGTCAAAATCATAACTTCTTTCGTTTCTTTTTCTTTCTTTCTCTATTTCTCTCTTGCGCCTTCATTCTTTTTTCTTTATCTTTCTTTCTTTCTTTCTCTTGCTTTCTCTCCTTCCTTCCCTCTTTCCATTTCTTTCATCCCCCCTCTCTTTTTATTTCTCTTTCATTCTCTTTCTTTCCTCTTTCTTTCTTTCTTTTGTTTCTTTTTCTTTCTTTCTCTCTTTCTCTCTTTCTCTCTTGCTTTCATTCTTTTTTATTTCTCTTGCTTTCTTTCTTCCTCTTTCTTTCTCTCCTTCCTTCCCTCCTTCCATTTCTTTCATTCCCCCTCTCTCTTTTTATTTCTCTTTCATTCTCTTTCTTTCTTTCTTTCTTTCTCTTTCTTTCTCTTTCTTTCTCTATTTTACCTTCCCTTCCTCTATTTCTTCTTTTCTTTCTCCTTCCTACCTTCTTCCCTCCCTCCCTCCCTTCAGTCCTTCCTCTCTTACTCTCCCCTTTCATAAGTTTCCTTGCTTCCTTCCTCTGTTCCTGTCCCTTCCCCCTTCCTTTCTTTCTTTCCTTCCTTCCCTCCCTCCATTTCTTGCTTTCCTTCTCCTTCCTCCCTTCTTTCCTCCCTCACTCCCTTCTTTCACTCCTTCCTCTCTTACTCTCCCCTTTCACACCTTTCCTTGCTTGCTTTGCACCCTTCCTCTGTTCCTGTCCCTTCCCTCTTTCCTTCCTTCCTTCCCACCCTCCGTCCATTCATTCACCCATTCCTCTCTTGATCGCCCCTTTTACCATTCCTTCCTTCCTTCCTTCCTTCCTTCCTTCCTTCCTTCCTTCCTTCATAGCTCGCCCTCGCCTTTCTTCCCTTCCTTCCAGATGGGAGTGCCCCCTCAAGACACCTGCCTGACTGCTGGTACCCTACTTTTTCTCTCCCCTCGTCCTTTCCAGCTCCTCTCCGGTGGCTGCCGGGTGTGGGATCCCCCTCCCCTCTCCCCTCGCTAGAAAGCACATGGTTTTGTCAACAAGAAGGGAGAAGTGCCAAGGAGCCGTAAATAAGCCTCGCTCCGCCTGACCGATGCCAGGATCTTTCTTTCCCTTGTCACTCCCGCTTGTTTCTTTCTCCTGGACGAGTCCACACAATCGGCTTAACCCAGTTCCTGAAATAGCCTATGGCAGTGCTTCCCAACCTTGACAACTTGAAGATATCTGGACTTCAACTCCCAGAATTCCCCAGCCAGCATTCGCTGGCTGGGGAATTCTGGGAGTTAAAGTCCAGATATCTTCAAGTTGCCAAGGTTGGGAAACACTGGCCTATGGGACCGCCTCACTTGGCGTGAAGCGGGAAATGATCCCCGGGGGATGGAGTGGCTTGGCGACTTAAAATAGTTTTAAAATGGCGGGGGGGGGGCAGACACTTAGGCTGTATGGGGCCCCAAAATTCCTGATGGTGGCCCTGCTCACAAGAGTGTAGAATAGATGTGTGCTGCAAGACTGTAAAAAAATTACAAAAAATCTCCCTCATCTTTTCCATCAACCTCTCCTTCTCTCCCCATCTACCTCTTTTCCTATTCCAATTATCAACCAAGTTCAAACAAATATCTTAGCATTGTGGTTTCAGTATAGCATAAATTATTCTGATTCAAGTTGTAGCACTATAGCACAATGTCTTACATTTTGGAGAGCTTGTTGTCCTATATTGTAGAAAGCTGCTTCCATCAATAAAGACATCATTGGAAATAGGTGCTTAGCTATTTTTCTTTCTTAAACTCTAGATGTCAGAATGAATTGTACAAAGGTGTGTATCTTTTATCTTCAAGGCTTGCTGAATCAGCCAACTCATACAAGTTGCTCATGATCTCTGAAAGTCTGTATAAACACAACTAGGGATTATATTGTGCAAAGAAAGATGTTTGAATGTGATAAAGCACTCTGAAACCTGAAATTATTTAAACAAACCTTGATCCCATTCACACCATGAACTAGGGAAACAATATTTATCAAGTGGCAAGGAACAGAATTGGCAGGTAAAAAAAGGGGTCTATATGTGTGAAGAGATTTCTGCTTTGAAGTGAAATGATAAATGCAGATATGATTTGGACATTTTATCAGACAACGTAAGTACACATTATAGTAATGACTGCAAGGCTTAAAGAATCTGAATTATGGGAAAGTATTGGAAGTATTAGATACGGTTGAGAAAATTTAAATAAAACCTGAAGTAGAACATGTCATAGCAATTCTACGTTCATCTGCCAAATCCCAATGTTTGTCTCAGAGTCCTGAAAACATCAACATTTGTTTTAAATGTGTAAATTTCTAGCTGTTATAATCATGAATATCAAGGATATTCATCGAATAAGTTTAATATGAGTACATTGTATTCCATAATATAAGAAAGGGTCAACCAGGTTCCTGAAGAAACTTGTTTTGGGCCAGGAAGTTATAAAAGTTAAGAAAAGAAATTAGGAGAAAAAAAATCAGTTTCTGGCACAATATATATACCTATAATGATAATAAGACATGTAAGGAAGAAAAGAGGAATGTATTCTCTTCACCCAAAAATAAAACAAAATGAAACAAATACAAAACTTGTCAACAAGGAGCAAAGGGAAAATTTTAGAATTTGCAGAGAAATTGAATGGATTATTTGCATATTTTTTTCATTCCAGAGAATGTAAGAAAGGTATCTGTATGATTTTTGCAAACAGGATAGGTAACTAAAGCAAATTGAAATAATAAAGGAAGATGTTCATAGACATCTTGAAAGATTACAGTAACAAATCACTGGATACTATTGTACAGTAACAAATCACTGGATACTTCTAGCAAAAATATATAATTTGTTTCTCAAATTGGGCTCTCTGCTGAGAGATTGGAAGACAGACAATGGAAGACAGAGTAATTTTTGAAAGAAAAAAAAAAGACCTAGATGAAAATATATGCCAGTCTGTTCAACATGTCTTTTGGGCAAATTGATAGAAATGGTAATCAAATGGGGGACCATCTGCCTGATCTACATGTTTCAATTGGATTAATATGCTGATGTTCATATCCATCAGAAATTAAAGGAAGATAGGTTAGAAATGTCCTTTTCTATTGCTCTCCCAATCTTATGGAATAGATATCCCTCAAAGAAAGGATGGGTTCTTCTTGTTGACATTCAGGAGGAAACTCAAAACAATATTTTCCCACAAAGCTTCTAGATCTTTACCTATTTTGAATAGCTGATTTTGTATTTTATTGGCTAGCTTATTTCTTTCACTGCAATTGCACCTTTTATGGTTTTATTTGTTGTTATATATTATGAGCCATTCAGAGTCAAATGACTGTAATAGAAAAGTGAAAGTGAAATGGAGAGTGAGTGTGTGTGTGTGTGAGAGAGAGAGAGAGAGACACACACACACAGAGAGAGAGAGAAAGAGAGAAAGAGAGAAAGAGAGAGAGAGAGAGAGAGAGAGAGAGAGAGAGACAGAGAGAGACAGAGACAGAGACAGAGAGATAGAGAGAGAGAAAGGAAGAGAGGCTAGTGTTTCTTAACCTCGGCAACATTAAAATGTATGGACTTCAATCTCCAAAATTTTTCTACTCATAATTCCTCACAGCTTAAAGTTGCCAAGATTGAGAAACACTATTTGACATAATATGTAATTAACCTGTGGGATTCATTTCAATAATTTGGATTAATTAAAAGTGAATTGGATATGTTCATAGAGGGATTAATTAATTATGATAGTGTTCCCTCTGGACCAGTGGTAGGATTCAATTTTTTTTAAACTACTGGTTCTGATGGCCTTGCTTGGTGGGTGTGGTGTGGCATGATGGGCAGGGCTTGGTGGGTATGGCTTGGTGGCGTGGCAGGGGAAGGATACTGTAAAATCTCCACTTCCTCCTAATCAGCTAGGACTTGTGTGGCAGAGTATAGATGGGGGCATGGCCAGTATTTACTGATTTTCCAACTACTCAAAATTTCTGCCACTGGTTCTCCAGAACTGGTCAGAACCTGCTGAAACCCACCTCTGCTCTAGACTGGAAGCTGCCTACAATGGATGCCCAAGAAGAATGGAAGGAGAAAGGAATGTCTCTATCTCATCCCAGGGACATCCTTCTGTCTGCTATGAAAAACAAAATGCTGAACTAAGATGGGCTTTGGCACAATTCAGTAAAGTTATTCTGACATTCTTATGCAAATTATTAAGAGTAATAAAAACCTTGAGCTAATTGGCTAGATATGAGAATGTTTCCGGATATACTGTACAGTACTATTAAGTTTATTATAATGTCTATACAATTAAGTGTATAATTTCCCACTTGGAAATCTTTATCACTAGGAGTTTATCATGAATTATTTGGAACTGTTTTATAGTATGGGTATCTAACTAATATCTGGAGATGCAGTGTTTAATACATTTGCTTTTAATTGTCTAAGTTGGTCCTTAGTTGATTAGGCAGCAGATTTTTCTAAAACAATTTAAAATAAAGTAGTTATAAAATGTAAAGGGCCATCAAGATGCCATCATTAAAAAATTTAAAAACTATTCCTACTTATGTAGGAGAGAATACTAATTAGTCCATTATATATAGCCAAAACAAGCATTGCTTCTTGATTTAGAAATATAGGCAAATTTATTCCAGGGCACATTGTTACTTATGTATTATTTATCACATTTCTAAAATGCTCAGTAATTGATGTTTTTTGTATTTGGACAGGCACTTTCAAATAGAAAACTTACGTAAGAATAGAAAATATAGATATGGATGTAATTCACTTTTCCACTGTAGAACAGATGTTTCAAATTTAAGTGAAACACACATGATTAAAGCTACAGTGATAACTTGGTGCTTCTTAATTGGTTCTGGGAGATACTACAAGTACTAAAAATGATGAATGCCAAACAAGCTATGTGACTTACCATGTAACCCTTTGTTTTGGCCAAGAAGGTCTTCTTGTCTGTCCTTTTCTTATGTCAGTGACTTTCTCATCATGTCTGACTTCTATTTGTCCTCTATGGCCTTCCCACTCTTCCTTTTGTGGTGATCTATCTGGGATGGTCAACTCCTTGTTCATTCTCCACGGCCACCGCCCCCTTTTCCTGTTGCAGCGCATTAGGGATGGGTTGTAAATATTTTTGCCACCAGTTTGCTCGTGCGCTTGCGTGATGCTTCTACGCATATGCAGAAGATTCTGGGTGGGTGGGTAGGTGGAGCCTCCCCCCACTGGCACTACCAGTTCTAAGAACCAGTCCAAACCAGGAGCAACCCACCACTGCCGTGCATCAAGTACCAAATAAACAACAAGCCTTGGCACAACATTTTCACATCAAAATGCGTCAAATATCAAATTTGATGAATTTTTAAACAGCTGAGAACCGTACTATGAGGTTTAACCATATCCCTATTTTGGATTCCTCTTATTTTTGGCTGATGAGAAAGGGAGAGACGTGGCCCTTTTTTGACCTAATATTTTTAAATATACTATATAAAGTACTAAAATTTTGGACTGGGCAAAAAAAATTTGAACCAAGGTAACTTGGATGAAAAACAGAATGTATCCAAAATCCAGGATTCATCACTTCCAAGAGAATGAAGTTTGGGAATGTTGTGACTGCTGCCATTTACATGTCTACTGAATAGGAAAAAGGAAAGAGGGAGAAATAGGTAGAGAGGGATAAAAAGGGAGGAAGGAATCCAATAATTCCTTTTCTGGCCTATGTCCCCCACCTGTAGATTGCAGTTTGTGCTGTCTCTATGCATCTTCCCTAAATTGCATAGTACCACTTGCTTATCCCCAGTATTGGGCAGCCACTCACCACGCTACCCGAACGGTCCTCTACAGCCGGTGTGCATGTTCTCCTGATACATGTGCACACGTGCCCTGCACAAGATTTGGCTTCTGCGCACGCACAGCAAGTCAAATCTCATGAGATTTCTGCTATTTTTGCTGGGGTTTTGCTTCAGTGCATGTGCAGAAGCAAAAAAAAGGCGAAAATAGCCAAAATCTTGTGAGCGCAAGTGAGATTTTTGGCTATTTTCACTGGGATTTTTGCTTCTGTGTATGCACAGATTTTCATCTGAAATCTATCCATTGTCAAATTCCCAGGCCAAAAATCTATTGGTCATGCCGTTCCCGGACCATTTTCACTGGTCGTATGGCATCCCCCCCCACCACATGGGGGTAGGAGCTCATGACTGCTTATCCCCATGTACCCTTATGACTTGCACCACCATCCATAAGGCTTCACAGAGCATGCACCCTTCTTGGACATGTATCCTTCCTGTCCCAGCCCCCTACAATGTTTTTGACTTGCACTGCACCGCTTACATATTGTGAGAAAGCTGTGCTGGCGCAGTAGTTAGAAATCAGTATTTCAGGCTAACTCTATCCATTGCTAGGAGCTTGATCCTGACTGGCTAAAGGTTGGCTTAGCCTTCCATTTTCTGAGTAAAATGAGGACCTATTATGCTGACTCTGTAGGCCACTTAGAGAGGGCTCTCTAGACCAGTGTTTTTCAACCAGTGTGCCGTGGCACATTAGTGTGCCGCGAGACATGGTCAGGTATGCCGCGAAGCTCAGAGAGAAAGAAAGCAAGAGAGAGAGAAAGCAAGAAAGAGAGAGAGAGAAAGAGAATAAGAGAGAGAGAAAGCAAGAGAGAGAGAACAAGAGAAAGAAAGAGAGAGAGAAAGAGAGAAAGAAAACAAGAGAGAGAGACAGAGAGGGAGGGAAGGAGAGAGAGAAAGACATAGAGGGAGGGAGGGAGAGAGAAAGAGAGCAAAAAAGAGGAAGGAAGGAAGAGAAAGGAAGGAAGGAAGGGAGAGAAAGGGAGGGAGAAAAAAATAGTGTGAAGGGGAGGAAGAGAGAGAGAATTTTTTTGTCCAAACTTTTTTAGCCGCCCCCCCCCCGCTCAATGTGCCCCAGGGTTTCGTAAATGTAAAAAATGTGCTGTGGCTCAAAAAAGGTTGAAAATCACTGCTCTAGACCACTTAAAGAGAGCTGTAAAGCACTATGAAGCACTATATAAGTCTAAGTGCTACTGCTCTAATCCTAAGCACCTCAGGTGCCCTTCCCTATCTGCACCCTTCACACAAGCTCTGTACCCCACACAATCCCAGTACCCCTATATACCCTTCGTGACTCGTGCACCCTCCATGGCCTCTACCCCACCCATACAGCAGATCTCAATCTCCATGTGATCCCCCCCAAGCTTCCTCATTGACATACTCTGGCCTGCACATTTTTTACATGGCATCTTTTGCTCACACTGACATACACTTTATGACCATGCAGCACCTCTCAGGCACCCCTAGGTAAAATTCTTGACCTGCACATTATGCATCCCCTCAGTCTCTTCCCTACCCAGAGCAACCACTTAGCTACCTGCTGGCCTTGGGCTTGCAACTTTCCCCACTGACATTCTGCAAACCTCCCACAAGCAAAGTTTGGATGGAATGAAAGAAGGAAGGAAGGAAGGGAGGGAGGAGGAAGGAAGGGAGGGAGGGAGGAAGGGAGGAGGGAAGGGAGGCAGGGAGGATGGATGGAAGGAAGGAAGGAAGGAAGGAAGGAAAGAATATTTCTGATGTTCCGTGACAGTTTCCACAATGGGGAAACTGACAGGCAATCATAAGTCATTCCTGCTTACACTACATTTTTTGCCCATCTATGGCCATTCTATTTCTCAGTTTAGGAAAGAAAATGTCTCTGAAATGGTGACTCAACAGGACAGGAGTTGTCTAGTTCTTCTTACAGTGTGATATGCAGACCATGGGATAGTAGACAGACTATAATAGAACAATTACATTTTGTAATTGCAGCCTATGATGGCATTCCTTGTTTTAAAATCAACATTACATTGCTGATGCTTATTCAGTTTGCAATCAACTACTATTCTAAATTCTTATTCACAGGTTTCCATGACAGTTACTTGTCACTGTTAAGTACCATTCTGTTACTTTCAGTTCATTTCTCTAAAACTATCAAGATCACTCTGAATTTTATTTCTGTGTTCTAGGAGATGATCCCATCCATCTTTGTGTCATTGGCAAATTTAATAAAAATTCCTCCATCTGTTAATCAAAGCCATGACTAAAAATATTGAAGGCCCCATGACTATTCCTTTTGATGGACTCTTGATATTGCTTTCCAACTTGATGGGAAACTGTTAATGAACCCTGCTGATTGCAATTTTCAAACTAACTATGTAACCATTAAATTGTCATGATATGTAGCCCAAACTTAACTAGTTTGCCTATTAACGTGTTATGGGGTAGGGTTTTAAATTACTGCAGTTGCAATGGAGTTAGTATAGCTAGTTCCTATAGATTTTCCAGCACACTACTGAAGCTACAATATCTATCACATATTAATTTTATTCTAGTAAGATTAATTCTTGGCAACTCCATGCTGAATTCTGATTACAATGTTTTCAAGCTGTTCAAGATTCAATATTTTGTGATTTGTTCTAGAATCTTCCTAGGTATTGATTGATATCCAATTGGTTGCCTGCAGGTTGTTGGCTTTTCTCCATTATGAACACAAGAATAACATTTCCAGATATATTGGAGATTTCAATTCTCCAATATGTCTGGAATCTCTCATGTTCTTCAGGATTTCTCAGAGATAATATATAAAGTTTCAATGAGAACATTGACTCGTTCTTTCAGTAACTTACAATCAGGGGTGGGTTATAAATTATTTTACTACCAGTTCTGTGGGCATGGCTTATTTTGTGGGCATGGCTTGATAGTTATGTGATAGTGGGCATGGCTTTGTGGTTGTGTGACTGGGCAGGAGTGGTTTTACTTATCTCCTTCTTCAGGAACCTTCATACATTCCAATATATAAAGTATAAAATGACAACCAGAGGTGATAATTAGACAATGAAAATGACTCAAAAATCTGCCCCCCCCCCCCCCCGAAAGGCCATGTTTTTATTATTTGCCCCGGAAGCGGAGTAAAGACGCTGAGACATATTGTGGATTAAATAAGGGTCATTTTATTAAATTAACATAAATTTAAATAACATAACTTTAAATACGTAAATTTAAATATTTAAATTCAAAATAACTAAGGACCTGCAGAGGCCAAAACTAATGGGGCGAAAATTCCTACCAGAAACTTCCTTGGCAACATTGGGCAAAAACTCCTTGCTGAACCAGGTGAAGGTAGCCACCTTCACCTGGATCCAAGCCACGCCCCTTCATCGTATAGGAGGAGTCCACCCTCCAATCCCCTTGGGAAATTGGATCCGGTGATTCCCATGGACATCCTCTCTCCAATCCCCGACGTTGTTCCAACCTCTAGTTCCTGGAGAGAGGCGGTCCATCACCCTTTAAAGGATGCCCAAAGGAGCATGTGCAGTGCTTCTAATTGCCCATTTCCGTCCCTAACCTGCCAAACCCCAGTGACCAAAGGGAGGCCTATACTGACCTCTAAGTGTGCCACACCCCCTAACCAATCCAGTCCGCACCGTCAGTGTGGAATAGGCGAAAAACGACCGCCTCTAAAGGGGAGGCCACAGAAAATTCCTATTCGGCCCCGAGGCGACCTCCTTAGGACACACTGCTAATAGCGGAGGGTGGGTGGGTGTTTGCTTCACAGCCAAAAAAACCAAGGAGGAGGTCCTGTTCGGATCCCCCTTAAATAGGGCGATCCAGGACCTCCCCCAGTGACCAGCAGGCAGCGCACCGACCTGGCGCACTGCCAAAAGCCGAACTTCCGGGTTTTTTAGAACCCGGAAGTCCGGGGCTCGGAAGAGCCGCCTGCAGTGTCCCCCTGCTCCGGGGGCAATTTCGGCCACCGGTTTAAGCCGCCGGTCGTGCATTTCTCTAAAGGTAAGCAGAGTTGGGCCCCATCGTATATAAAGGGAGGAGAAGAAAGAGATAATTTCATGCTGAAAAGGGATTCAGAATATTCAGTTTTAGTTTTAATTCCGCACAGTAAATTACCAATTATATTTTATTGATTTATACAGCGTGCCTGCATTTTATTTGCCGTTAGGGATCTTCTTTCATGTCCATTTTGCAGTGTTTTCTTCCCTTGGACACTCAGAATCTACTTCATCTTCAAAAGCTTGAAAAGTCATGTCTCAATTGCAGTGATGAAGAGTATCTTCTATATATCTTGCTTCTAGTTGATGCTCTTATCCACTGGGCATTACATTCACCTTCTTATAGAGAAAGTGGATTCCACTGACATTTCCTCTTGTAGACTGAATCTTTGAAAAGATAACTCCTTATCCTTTCTCATCAGTTGAAATGTGTCTGTTGCTGTTTCAGTTTTTGATCTTTTTTTCCCTTTAAGGGCTACTATGAGCTTACATTTGCTGCAAATACAGTATATTCCAACTTGTATTGGGGCAGGAAGATAAACATTGTGTAAATGTTTAAGCTGGTGGTTACAGTTGCATACACTTCTCTATATTTGTCTTATTTTTGGTTCTTAGGACATAGACACTATCACTATTTCTTCTTATTCACTGCTCATCTCAGCTGAGCCAACATAAATTCTTGACTGGCATTTAAAAATGGTAGAGATTCTGCCTTAAGTCCTCCCCCATAATTTTCCTGGAAAATTCTTATTAGCTAAAGCTGTTTACTTAGTTAGTATCTGAATAGTGAGTATGCCCAAGTAAATTCTGAAGCAATAAAACAATATAAGAAAAATACCCCTTCTCCCCAGCAAAGGGCCGCTCAATTTACCTCCTACCGGTGCACCCTCCGAGGCCATCGTGGGCATGTGATGGGTGCCCTTGTGCAAGATTTGGGTTCTGCATAATGTGCAGCAAACAAAATCTTGCACGAGGATGCACATGAGAGTGAGAATTTGGCAATTTTTGCTGATATTTTTGTTTTAGCACATGTGCCAAAGCAAAAAATCTCCAAAATCACCAAAATATAACGTGCACAAGCATCTTCACATGATACTTCGCTTGCTGTTCATGTGCAGGAGCCAAATATCATGTGGGGTACACAGGACTGCAGGGGGTACGTGGGACAGGTCAGGGACACACAGATGTGCACATATCCCAGAATTTTCTATCGGGATGCAGCACTCGAGCGCATCGGCTGCTGCCCGCCACTGGTCCTTCCCCCAAAATAACAAAAATATATTTTTAGAATCCAGAAGATTCAGTACAGTATTAACCAGGATATGAACAATGTGCATTTAATGTACTTATGCTCTGAAAAGTCTTTGAATAAGAGTTTTACAAATAAGAAATGTGTAAAAAGATAACAAAGCAGAATGTAATATAAACCACTGTCCAGTCCAATAACTTGTATCACTCTACTGATATGGGCTGAAAAAAAGATGCATTTGAGATAGCTGTTGTGAACAAATAATTAATTTCAGAATTTACAGCAAGCCCAGATGGCATTTTACTCCTTTAATCACTTTTGATTCATCAAATGTGTTTTGAGACTAATAACTCACATTGCTGAGGTCCAAATTCCTGCCGCTTCTTCCAGTAACTATTCCTTGTGCTTCAAGTATTCTCATTTAGTAATCTGAAAGGATGCACATTTATAATGCATTGAGCCCAAATAATATGAAGAATATGTTTATTAGGCACTTTGACATCTACATATTGCTTTTTACACCCAGGAGACTGCCAGGCAAATCAAATTTGTATGTCTCTTCTCATTTGTACTACAGCTAAGTAGAGTCTATCAAAATTATGATCAGAGATTGAACTCCAAAAATACTTCCTCTTGAGCAAACAGGGGTGATGTTAGTCTGTCAGATGTCATTCAAAAAACACAATTTCCAGAAGCTACTTGACACATCTTCAACTCTTAAACCCATTTGGAATATTTTCTCCTTAATATATGTTTCTAACCGGCTGCAAAAGTGGAATTGAGTCCTTCGGGATTGGGTGGCATGGAAGTCAAATTAATTAAAAAATAATAATTGCCAGCTAATTAGAACAAACAATTACACTAAGAATGACTTGCTCTTCTGGTTTTAACCACCACCCATAATTTTAAAAGCAATGTGATCTACAGAAATCAACAGCAGAAAGCTTTTAAAGGTTGAAAAGAAGTTGAACCACTAATTCTACAAATTAAGGTATTGTAAAATTACAGTTACAGCTGCAAAGTTTGCAATACAAACTACAAAAGTCAAACAAATATAACACAGAGATATATCAAAAAATGCCATAAGTATTTAACTTAGTCATTAATTAACTTTCCCAACCCATTGTATATATATAATTTTCTGGTGTTCTTCTCAGTGTTGGCCACAGTCATGAATGAGCAAAGAATGTATGGGAATGAAAAGAAAAGCTTTGCTGCTGCTTGCATTTGGTCTAGGTGGTCTCTGCTAAGCTTCATGCTTTATAGGCTATGCAACAAGCAGAATGAAGTCTGAATATGTGGAGGAATTTAGGATTGCCCTTGAGAAGGAAGTGAGAGAGGTAAAAGAATGTTCAGCCCAGAGAAAGTAAAAAGCATGAGATATAGAGTGGAACATTTCTGCCTTGTTGTGCTTGGATTTCAAAATTCTTTTAATATACCCTGCAGCAATAAAGTAACAGGAGCTACTCAGGGTCACCTTGAACCACAGGATAAGTGGGAAATAAATTTGATAAACAAGTAAACATTCTTGGAATCCCAGTGATGTTTGTTTCTGGACCTGGTCTTCTTTGAAAGACTGATAGAAGTGAATTTTCTAGGAGATGAAGAATAAAGAAGTGATAATAAAATAACAAGAATGGTGTTGAGGATGAAAGACTGTTGGTGTTTATTGACAGGAATTCGTTCAATTGTGGAAGGATGTCTGCCCAGTATTATTCAGAATTTGTCAACTCATGAAAACAGCTATGTCTTTTTCATGGGTTTCCCAGAAGCTTGGTGGAAAAAGACATAAATACTTTAAAGAGGTTTTGTACTTTTGCACTCACATATCAAAGTACCACTTCTGAATCCTTCAGCAGAAAGCTGTTTGCTGGTTTGGGACTAGAAATAAATAAGAAAGTATAAAGTGGTATCTTGGCTATGATATTAATACATTTTGACTTGAACATTTTATCCCAGTACTCATTGTTTGTTTGGTGCTCAATGTACAAGTTAGAACTTTGTGTTGGCTGCCTTGTTACATTATTCTTTATGGAAAACAATTGTTTAGTATCATTATTTTTGGCACTCATTATGAGACTCCTGAAACCAATTAATGATGAGTATACAGCAGTGATGGCGAACCTATGGCACGGTTGCCACAGGTGGCATGCGGAGCCATATCTACTGGCACTTGAGCTGTTGCCTAGCTCAGCTCCAACGTGCACGTGTGTGTTGGCCAGCTAATTTTTGGCTTGCCCAGAGGCTATGTGAGGGCATTTTTGGCTTCCAAGGAGCCTCTGCAGGGATGGGGGAGGGCGATTTTACCCTCCCTTGGCTCCAGGGAAGCCTTTGGAGCCTGGGGAGAGCGAAATATGAGCCTACTGGGCCCACCAGAAGTTGGGAAGCAGGCCTACAGAGGGCTCCGAGGGGCAAGGGAAGCTGTTTTCGCCTTCCCCCGGCATTGAATTATGGATATGGGCACTCACACATGCACAATAGTGCACATGCATGCTCTTTCGACACCTTAGAGAAAAAAGGTTTGTCATCCCTGGTATACAGTATGCTATAATGTATAATACAGAATATGAGATCTTGACTGTGCTCGACTATATTTGCTATATTATTTTTTTACTTAAAAAGCAAGGAAAGGTACTTTTAAATGTTTCTTTATTCAATCAGGTTAATAGAAAGCCAATTCACACCAGAAAGAGTGCAGTAGAGAATAGGGCTAAATAAAATGAAATAGGACTGGGGAGATGTCAGATTAATAGGCTTGTATAAATAAGCTAAGTGGAAAACTGAGGAGTGAAAAGACCAGCATTTACTCAGTGTTTGGCAATCAACTATAACTTATATTGACTAGTAAATATTTACTGTATATTCATTTGCATGTTTAATACATGCATACAATTAACCTATTTGAAGAAAAGTTGTTATGTTATAGATAATTTATCTATAAAATAAAATATGACTTGATGGGCTCCATAAATTTAATATTGATGCATATTAATGTACTACTATGTATGGAATCACTGATTAACAAATGTGTATCAGGAGAGTCGACTCCTTGTTAATTAAATGACATTTAACAGTAAAAGATAATCAGACTCAGAGAAATGATGCATGTTTGATATTCTGCTGCCATTAGTAAAGTCAGATATAACACCACAGATTCCTAGAAGGATTCACATAGGCAAAGCATCAGTGGCATTCAAAATTTGACAAAGAACAGAAATAAAAATTAATCTATTCCATATCCACATAGATTTGTGATGAGCTTGTTTATCCTCAGGCTACTGTCAAACTCAGACGAATGGTACACGATGGAGAATGTATATATCCTGTCAGAAGAAAAAACATAATAATTTGTAAGAATTTGTGAGGTGTTATACTTGGGCAAGAAGAATCTGAATGCAAATCTTGTTTCTAAGCTCTGGTGAGATTTTTCGTGGGCCATTTTTTCATATCCCAATTTGCGGCATAAGATTCACGATGCTTTCAAATCACACTTAATTTCTAGTGATGTCTGGACACATCCATGCACGTTTTTCTTGGCAAATGTGTGCAAATGATTTGTCATTGCATTTTATAGGATTTTAATTTTTAATTTCCCATCTAGCCCTTTCTAACCCTAGCTGGAGAATTCTGGGAGTTGAAGTCTACAATTCTTAAAGTTGCCAAGTTTGAGGACCTCTGCTTAGGGTTTCCCATTCAAAAATTAACCACACTCTGTTTAACTTTCATCCAAGAGAAAAAGTCATTGTGAGGATAAAATAAATAATTATGCTACTACAAAAACCTTGGAAGAATAATGGAAAAGACTTTCATAAATAAAATGCTTGCATTTTTAGTAGTTGGAAATTAAATATTTGGTAGCTTAATTTTAGTAAGTTGTTTAAGATGGAAGGCAGGGGCATTTCTACCAGCCTTAGGAATCTGGTCTCAAAACTCTTTCAAAATATTTATTCACCTTTGAAGACCTCAATAAATTCTTCTGTGTTTATTTCTTTTCATATATGTTTTCATATATATAAATCTGCCTACTAGGTATTTATCTGGCTAGTGTTCTTAGTCTGGCCAGCTTCAGCACATTATTTTATCCCCTATTGGGGCTTAAAAGAACCTTATTTGAAGAGTAACAATAAAAGAGCCAGCAAGCTGGGAAGACCGTTATCATCTTGTTAGAGTTGGAAAGAAACTTATTTGGAGCAAATAGAACAATGAAGAAAACCCTGCAAAGACTTAGGGCTGTAAAGATATTCTTTGGAGAGAGTAACAATGAAAAAGCCGGCCAGGTAAGATTGTTAGCAACCTCGATAGGGCTGCAAAAAAAGCTTCAGAAAAACTACATTTAGAGTATAAGACGCACCCAAATTTCCAGCCTCTTTTAGTGTTCTGTCTGGGTCCCCCCAGACGCCAACACCAACCAAAAAGAGTATCCAGACACACTGGTAAAAAGCAAAGGCAGTTTATATAATTCAAAGCAAACACAGGTAACAAAAACTGTTCTTACAGACAGGAACACTATGAAGCTTCACAGAGGTTTCACGAAGGCCAGGCAATAAAACAGGATTCTTGCTGGCAAAAACAACGCTGGAGATAATAAAAACCACGCCTCCCCCAAGTCTTCCAGACTTCTAGGCCACAAGCCAAGATCAGAGACGCTGAGAATCGAAGCAAGGTCACAGGACTCCCAATTGATAACTCTCCACAAGACTGTAAGGGCTGTCCTGCCTTTTCAACCCTGCTGAGGAGAACCACACCCAAACCCAGCTGTCGCCAATTCAGGGATGGAAATACGTTTCTAATTGGCCCCATCTTTGAGCTGCTCGTCGCTGCCTCATGTCTATTATAGCCTGTGCGTCTTCATCCAATGAATCCAGGCTACTAGCTGGGGAGAGCCCCCCCGGGGGTCTCAGGCTGCTCTCCCTCCTCCTCTTCCTAACGTTCCTCTCCCCCGTCTGCCTGGTCCTCCCCATCCTGTTCACTGTCCTCCTCCTCTGGGCATGGATCCGGCAGAGATCCAGCCGGTCCCTAAGGAGCTTCAGGCTGAATCACAACATTTAGGGAGGAAAAAGTTGTGTCTTATGCTCCAAAAAATATGATATCTCTGATTACTGGGAACATGGATAATCCCCTCTGTATTTCTATCACAGTCTTTCTTAACCTTGAAAAGCTGAAGATATGTGGAGTTCAAATCCCAAAAATCCAGAAATCCACAGCCAGCTTTAGGGAATTCCCTTCCACACATTTTTCAAGCTGCCAAGGTTGAGAAACACTGCTCTGAGGGGTTCTTCTAAATATGACTCAGACTGGAGTATAAGCCAATATATCAATTTTGGTGATCTTTCAAGAATTATTTTCCAAACATTGCAGCACAGAAGTTTGAAAGCAAAACCCACAGTGTCGATTTCTATTATTTTTCATTTCTTAAACCTGGCCCTTTTTCTACTGCTCCCTGGTTGTACTGAATTATAATTCCCATCAGTCAAGAAAAACTATGACAAGTGAAACTCCTACAGAAAATGATACAGAGTCTATCAATGTATCTCAGGAACAATAGCAAGAATAAAAACAATCCCACAGTGTTGTCTTAATTTATTGCAGCTTGATAACATCCTCATCATCCCCCTTTCATCTGTCACTTCATTTCTCACAGTGATCTTTGCATCATTTTAGGCCTTTTCAGGATAGATAGGTCTCAGGTGTCAGTTGCTAGTGAACAATTATTGAGCCATCTTCTTGGATTTAGCAGAAACCTTCAGGTAAGAAACCTTTTGGGTGTTATTTGGGAACAAATGCCAGCCAAAGGGATGTATGTATCTTTTGTATACTTGGAGATATAGAAAAGGAAGCTAAAACATATGAAGAACAGTTGCAGGAATTGGATATGTCTTGCTTAATGAGAAGAAGGCCGATGAGTGGTGATAGCAATGTTCCAATATCTCAGGGGTTGCCACAAAGAAGAATGGGTCAACTTATTTTTCAAAGCACCTGAAGGCAGGACAAGAAGCAATGGATGGAAACTAATCAAGAAGGAAAGCAACTTAGAACTGAGGAGAAATTTCCAAACAGTTAAAACAACTAATCAGTGGAACAACTTACCTCTAGAAGTTGTGAATGTTCCAACACTGGATGTTTTTAAGAAGAGTTTAAACAACCATTTTTCTGAAATGGTATAGGGCCGCCTGCCTGAGCAGGAGGGTTGACTAGAAGACCTCCAAGGTCCCTTCCAACTCTGTTATTCTGTTAAAAGTAGGCAGATATGATTAGTGCTTTAGATCAGGAATACTCCGTTTTCCCATTCAATGGATTTCTGTACCATCTTTCACACAATATCAATTTGCTGAAAGGAATAAAGAGAAATATTTATGCTTCAGATTATATGTGGTGAATATATCAAGAATGATATATTTCCTGCTGGGCATATTTGTAACTGTCAGACATGAAGGAAAGGTAGAGAAAAGGGCAGAAAAACAGGAGAGAGATGTTTTGTTTTGATCATTTTAGGCTTGTGGTTGAGGAATGCTTTGTCTTTTCAGGCAGGTGAAAACAACCTCCTTGAGCATCCTTCCGTCTGGACAAAGTAACCTGTAAACCATCTCTGATAAGTGATACTTTTGTTTGTGGAAAGGGAAAAAAACATAGTATAAAGAAAATGGAAAAAAAAGTCATTTTGGTGGCAGCAACAGCTCCCTTTATATGTCAGGATGACCTCCTTAGCACGTCCATGACTGAGAGCCATAAAGTACTGTTTCTTGGCTCCTTTTGGGAGGTGGGTGTGGGGAAGAGGTATACATTTTATGTCCTGCAAAACTGCACAACCAGCAACTTGGCAAAAATTATTAAATTCCAAATAATGATCATCACCGCTTCTTGTGATTAATGTGTCCTCTGAACAGTTTCTCCCTCTCTCTCTTTTTATCTCCCTCTGCTTTGTACTGATGTTCCTCATTTGAAGCAAATCTCTCTAGGCCTGAAGGATATTTGGAAACAGCTGATGAGGCCTATAATGAGGATTTCAATCTTTAAGTCTCTGATCTGAAATTAGACATATGTCCTGGTGTGTTGACATTAATTCACCCTGTTGTAGCTGCTAAAGGTTTTTTCCTGGAGTCTTTTAATAGAATTGCAGAGGAGATAGCTGGTCTGTTGAAACAGGGACTGGCGAGAATGAGAAGAGTAGTTTGCTGAGGAAGCATTATTCCAAAGGTTAATTTAAAACTGCTTCACTTGTCAAAGCTTTTCTGTTTTGATGCTTCCAGCCTTGATATTGCAAATATATTACTATACAGTGAGAAAATGGATTAGGCCATGGTTCTTTTTTCTGCTGGCGATAAGGCATGTTCCAATATACTGTTACTTACAAAAGTAATATAATTTGATAGTGAGGCATAACTATACTCATCAAGAGGACTCAACTTTCTTTCCTTCTAATTTTAAGATTCAAGGTGACCTCATATAAAACACTTTTTTTTACTCTTTAAGTATAATAAGTCAAATAAAATGGACTGTTTAAGTAGAAATGTTTTAAGAGCACCAATTCACCATCTGAAAACAACCAGGTGAGAGGAACATTGTCTAAGTCAGTGTTTCACTACCTCAGCAACTTTAAGATACGTGAACATCAACTCCCAGAATTCCCCAGTCAGCTAGAGTTGAAGTTCACATATCTTAAAGTTTCTGAGGTTGCGAAGCAGTGATCTGAGCTCTGCCTGAATTTAAAATACCTAGGGTTTTTGAAAGACCACAGAAGTGGCATGCAATAAGGTTTATCTGGATGGATGGAAGGAAATCAAATGAAGTGTGAGGTTTAAGTTATTATTATTCTTTATCATTAAAATAAAAGCAATATCATTTAACTCGGATTGCTTTTCAATGGGTTTATGGCCATTCTAGAATAAAATGAGCAGATTTGTGCAGGGTTGGATTAAACTATGCTGAGTGCTTAAACTATATGATGCTTGAAGCTCCGTGACATTAAAAAAATTCTGACGAATGAATTGTAGGAATAGAAAGAATAAAGGGTGATTTCAATACACATATATTGTATATACTTGGAAAGGTACAATGAAAAATTAAGAATGTAAAAGAAAATGTTGTTGTGAGATAGGCTGCAAGCTGTAATGACAGACACAGACTACAAGCTACAAAGAAAGCACTATTCCATACAGTTGACTATACATAGTAGAAAAATTCCTGCTAATCATTTATGGAGGAAGTGTCCTCACAATGGAACCTCCAGCTCATGAGAAACTGAGGCACTGAAGGCATACCAAGAGGTTCAAGTGTGAAAACAGAGCCCTCTGAATAATTTGTGGTTCATGAAACAGGAGGAAGTTTAAGAAGATCCAGTAATATATATATTACTGTATACTGAACAAGTCAAAAAGAGGACAGTGGAAATATTTACTGACACCTCACATCCTGGACATAAACTGCTACCCTCAAAACATCACTACAGAGCACTGCACACCAAGACAACTAGACACAAGAACAGTTTTCCCCCGAATGCCATCGCTATGCTAAACAAATAATTCCCTTAACACTGTCAAAGTATTTACTAAGTCTGCCCTACTATTACTACTAGTTTTTCTCATCATTCCTATCACCCATTTCCTCCCACTAATGACTGTATGAAAGTAACTTGTTGCTTGTATCCTTAAGATTATTATTAGTATCGATGGTTTCCTCATTGCTTATTTGACTCCTATAATCATTAAGTGTTCTACCTTATGATTCTTGACAAACGCATCTTTTCTTTTATGCACACTGAGAGCATAGGCACCAAAGATAAATTAGTGTGTGTCCAATCACACTTGGCCAATAAAGAATTCTATTCTATTCTATTCTATCCTATCCTATCCTATTCTATTCGACAACTGTATAATTGATCATAAGTGGCCCAGTAGATCTGCTGTGGGCATCTCCTTTCATCTTGTCTCTAGGCTCGTTGCCTGCTTCGGACTATCATTTTGGATGCAAGGAAGGGATATTAGAGCCATGAAACCACTTATATTTTCTTTTCCTTTAAAAGAAATTAGTTAATCAACTTAATAAATTAAGAAGCCCAGAAACTGGTAACCCCATTCTTGGCTTAAGAAAATAGTTCCATCAGAAAGGAGCTGGAAGGGACTTTGGAGGTCTTCTAATCCAACCCTCTGTTCAAGCAGGAGACCCTATTCCCATGATGGCGAACCTATGGCATGTGTGCCATAGTTGGCACACAGAGCCCTCTCTGTGGGCATGCACTCTGTCACCAGTTTCTCTTCTGGTTTTTGTGTGCATGAAAAATGACCTGATAATGGCCCTGAAAACAGCCAAAAACAGACATACGCAATCTGCCCAGCTGGTCTTCGGTTTCTGGTGCTCTGGCACATGCATGTGCATTGTGAATGCACATGCATGTGTGTTCCAGTTTGGGCACTCAGTGCTGAAAAGGTTCACCATCACTTCCCTATTCCATTTCAGACAGGTTGGCTGTCCAGTCTTTTCTTTAAAATGTCCAGTGTCCATGACAAGCTGTTCCACTGGTTAATTGTTCTCACTGTCAGGAAATTTCTCCTTGGTTCTAGGCTGCTTCTCTCCTTGATTAGTTTCCACCCATTGTTTCTTGTCTTGTCTCTGCTGCTTTGGAAAATAAGTTGATCTTTATTTCTTTGTGGTGGCTCCTCAAATTCTGGAATGCTGCTTATCACGTCACCCCCTAGTGCTTCTTTTCACTAGACTAGTTTTACCTGGTTCCTGAAAACATTCTTCATATGTTTTTGTCTCCAGTTTTGGCATACATTTTTGTGTTTCAGTAGAGCTGTGGCAGGGATTTTCACTTCATTTCATTTCATTTTATTAGATTTGTATGCCGCCCCTCTCCGTAGTAATAAAAACAATGTACAATAACAAATCTAATATTTAAAAATATCTAAAATAATAATAATAGATTTGTAATCTATTTGTAATCTATCTAATAAAATTAGATTTGTATGCTGCCCCTCTCCGAAAAACCCCTTATTTAAAAACAAGACATACACACAAACATACCATACATAAATTATATAGGCCTGGGGGAGATATCTCAATTTCCAAATGCCTGGCGGCAGAAGTGGGTTTTAAAGAGTTTACGAAAGGCAAGGAGGGTGGGTGCAATCCTAATCTCTGGGGGGAGCTGGTTCCAGAGGGTCAGGGCCACCACAGAGAAGGCTCTTCCCCTGGGTCCCGCCAGACGACATTGTTTTCATTTTCTATAACAATGCCTGTTTTTCTCAGGAGAACACTGGCATTCCCTTTTCACAGAATGGTCTTTTCAAAGTCTGTTCCTTCACCAAATAGAGGAAATTGGCACGGTTCAATATACAGCAGATTCTCTTTTTTTCCTACTTTTGGCTTTATAAGAGTTATATGTATGTTGTGACTTGATGTAGGAATCAACCAAGTGATTTCTCCAACTACAGTTCTTCCCCAATACTTATGCAACAACTCAATTTTAAACACTCAAATCTAGACGATCACAAGATGGTAGCAGGAAGACAGAAAGAATATTAACTGTTGCCACCTAGTGGTTTTCTGGTTGATAGAGCCACACCGTTTAATAGAAATTAATGAAAGTATCTGACAACACACCACCACAAATATGTCTTTCATACACAGCTTTAAAACCTTTCCTGAACTTTTTATCTGAACTGCGCAAAGACCTAAATGACCACCACCTTGCAATTAAAAGAGACCAAGCCTTTGCTGCCATCTGCTGGTTATTAGATTGATGTTGAAAGTCTTTAGAACTTAGAATAATAGAAAAGATGCCTATCGTATGGAGCGTAAAAACACCACATTGGCACAAATTTTGTATGGCAATTGTTGGTGGTTTTGTTTTGCACTTGGTGATATTAAAAGCCACATTGCTGACTGACAATTCCCATGAAGGGAGGAGTTTCTGTATGGAGAACACCAAAGCCCACCTCCCCCTTCAAGTTATGTATTAAGGAAACGCTGTGGGTCAATATAATTTATGTTGACACAACTTTTTATTTATTTATTTTTTCAAGCATATACAAAGTAGTAGATATTGTATAAACATAAACATTAGCAATAGGACAGTAGCACAGGGTTGGTAGGCACAATGGTTTCCTTAAAGACCTCTTAGGAATGGGGTGAGTCCGACTGTAGACAGTCTATGGTTAACATTTTTGGGAAGAAACCACAGTCAGGTAGTGCATTCCATGCATTGACTATCTGTTGCTGAAATCATATTTTGAATCGATTGTGTGCTCATGTATTGTTGTGGTTGAAGCTGAAGAAATCATTGATAGGTAGGACATTGCAGTAAATGATTTTGTCAACTATATTTAGGCTTGGAAAACTCTGAAAAGCAAAAGCATGGATGAACCCCATAATGAGCAATCAATGTAGGCAAAGTCATGAATATTGCTCAGATCTCCTAGCCCCTCACTTTAATGGGAGAAGCTCTGTTCTTTTGAAATTAGAAGCAGAACTTTGGGGAATGAAAATAAAGCATTGCTCTGCCCGACCTGGGGCGTATGTGGGGGTACCATCTCCCCAATAACTGTAAGAAAATTCAGATTTTTATCCCTACAGGCCAGGGAAGACTGAGGGAAGAAAAATATTTAATTATTTATTTAGATTTAAGGGACAGCTGACTCCAGACAACACCGAGTAGCTTATAATTAAAATAAGAAAATGCACATACAAACATATGGGAAAAAATAAAGAACTATGCATATCCAGGAAGCACTTGGGAAAACAGCCAACAGACTTGATGCTCAGGACTTTCCTTTGGGATTCAGCTTAAAAACAAACAAACAAACAGGCTTTAGGCAGAAGCTGTGCTAAATCTTATTTTGTTGTTTGTGTTTAAGTCCAATATTTATTACATCTTTTTTATATGCTTAATAGTACTGATGTGTTTTACAACAGCCTTGAGTCATGTATCAAGCATATTCCAGAAGATCAAGTATTTTCCTCTTTAAAATCTTTGGATAACAGCAACAGCAACATAATCAGAGACAGAGAAATATGATTAATGCAATACTGTATTTGTAGCAATACATTATCAGGTTTTTAAAAATAAAAATAACAAATTAAAATATTTTGGGAAAGCCACACCTGTGATGGTATTGTCAATAAAGAGGCTTTGAAGTTTAAAACTTTCTATGCACGTTATACTTAGTGGAAAAAAAATCCTTTCTGGTAGTATTGTCTAAAGTTCATATCTGATCTATTCCAGCAATGAAAATCAACTGAACTGAACTGATCATTAAAGATAGACACAAAAATACCACAACACCACTTATACGTTTGGAAGAGTTAGCTTAATTTTATCTTTGATGACAACTTCTGATGGAGTAAATGCCCTTATTTGGATCATGCTGTATGTTATAACCATAGAAATGGGCATGTCCCAGCAAGATTAGTATTAACTAATCAGTTAATTTTCAATGGCATCTGAATCATTGCAAACTAAAAAGGAAGGGGAGAAGTAAATAATAAAGAAAGAAAGGAAGGAAGGAAGGAAGAAAGGAAGAAAGGAAGGAAGGAAGGAAGGAAGGAAAGAAGGAAGGAAAGAAAGAAAGAAAGAAAGAAAGAAAGAAAGAAAGAAAGAAAGAAAGAAAGAAGAAGAAACTGTTGTTCAAATTGGTTTTAGCTACACCAAACACACAGGTAAAAAAGGACTTCATTCAAACGCTTCCCTTGGAGAAAGCCTTCCATCACCAACAGCATCCTTGACTTACTTTTTAATTTTAAAAAAGTATTATTCTTTTCCTTTTATTCATACATTTGTACTCTTCATGAGAGGTAGATTTACTTTCAACTGAATGGCATCAAAACACTATTGAGTTTCTTTCAGGAAATGAGATAATGATGTTCCCATATCTCAGGGCTACACATGGATCCTGTAGAGTCTTGCTGATCTTCTGGAATATATCTAACAAATGACTTTAGCATAAACACAAACTCTAACTTCTGCATTTAGTCCTGAAGAATGTCAGCTTATCTTCTTGCGTCACATTTTTCACTGCCACTAGTCTGATTATGAGTAAGAATTTGTAATAATCAAATTATTCCCAGCTATCATTTAAAGGGCTGTTGCTTATTGTTCACCTTAGTATAAGAGAGATGTTTTGGTATTATGCAATACAGGTCCAAAAAATATTTGAATACTACTTAGCATTTTTAGAGACAAATAAAAATGTGTATATTTGTTGTATAACAGCAAAATAAATTACTAGGAAGTCACCAACCAAAGCATACCCCGCAAGATATAGTAAATGTCTAACATATGAAAAATGAATGAATGTGTGTGTTTTCCCCAATTTTTTGCTGCATGCCTTTATAGCTTAGAATGCTAGTAGCATTATCATATAACCATGCTGGAGTCAATTTTATATTCCTTATAGAGATAAATCATATCGGTCATATTTTCTCTACTAGGATTTTCTAATTCAAGGAGGGTATTGAAAGGCAAGATATATTCTTACAAGACTAATCAGCTGATCTACACGAGAAAGGTCTGGTACAGAGCCAACAAATGGAAGTATCCTATTTTCCTCAAATTCTACAAAACTAATTACAATTACTTACTGTTGTGATTCAGCCTGAGGCTACTCAGGGACCAGCTGTGTCACTGCTGGCTCCATGCCTGGAGGAGGAGGACAGCGAAGAGGAGGGGGCTGAACAGTCGGACGGGGGAGAGGAAAGTCAGGAATGGGACGAAGGAGAACAGCATGAGAGCCCCGGGGGGGGGGGGGCTCTCCCCAGCCAGTAGCTTGGAGTCATTAGGTGATGAAGCACAAGCCGTCATTGACATGCGACAGAGAGGTTCAGATCAAAGAAAGGAGCAATTAAAGAAGTATTATCAGCACTGAATTAGGAACAGCTGGGCTTGGGTGTGGTCCTCCTTAGCAGGGTTTAAAAGGCAGGCAAGCCCTTGAAGCCATGTGGAGTGTTATCAGTTGGAGTTACAGTGTCCTGCTTTGTTCTCAACGTCTCTGTTCCTGGCTTGTGGCCCAGCAGTTTGGAAGACCCGTGGGAGGTGTAGGTCTGCTATCTACAGCCTCGTCTTGGCAGCAAGAATCCTGTATTGCTGCATGGACTTTTGCCTTCGTGGATATATTTGAAGAAACAGCGTTTTCCTGTTTGTAAGGACATTTTCTGTTACCTGTGTTTTTCTTGAATTTTATAAACTGCCTTTGCCTTTTACCGGTGTGTTTGGCTTCTCTTTTTGGGTTGGTATTGGCTTCCGGAATGACCCAGACAGAACACTTACGAACTTTTTTAGATAAGAACGGGGTGTTCAAGATTTTTTTGCCTCTTCTCAAGAACCATTTTCCACTTACAAACCTGAGCTTCTGAAACTGTAACCAGAAAAGGTAGGGAGAAGCCTCCATGGGGCCTCTCTAGGAATCTCCTGGGAGGAAACAGGTCTGGAAAAGTTGGAGAGAAGCCTCTGTGGGGCCTCTCTAGGAATCTCCTGGGAGGAAACAGGGCCTCCATCCTCCCTGTGGTTTCCCAACCGTGCACATTATTTGCTTTTATATTGATTCCTATGGGAAAAATTGCTTCTTCTTACAAACTTTTCTACTTAACAACCTGGTCACAAAACAAATTAAGTTCGTAAGTAGAGGTACCACTGTATATTGCTTTTAAAACATAACTGGGATAAGTTCTTCACAGCTTGTTTTGGGACCTTTCTGCAGTGCAGCTATAAACTAATTTATTTTTCTAGATCAGAGGTGTCAAACTGGTGGCCCCTGGGCCGGATGTGTCACGCATGGACAGGGGTGAAATTCAGCAGGTTCTAACAGGTTCTGGAGAACTGATAGCAGAAATTTTGAGCAGTAGTTTTAATTTTGAACCAGCAAATGCCAACTCTGGCTGGCCCCAGAGTGGGATGGGAATGGAGATTTTGTGGTATCCATCCTCTGCCACACCCATCAAGCCATGCCCACATAACTGGTAGGGGAAAAATTGAATTTTACCCGTGTGCACAGGCACGCCCACCCCAGGTCTGTGAATGGGGGAAATGTCATGAAATGTCATGTGACAGCAACGCGACAACACAAGTTTAACACTCATGCCCTAGATCGCTTGGAAATGAAACTAGATTTAGAAACCCGTTTCTAGATTTTTAGAACTTTTGCTTTGGCCTCAGTGTTGGCCTGATGTTCTGTCTCGATCATGTTTACAGTGGACCATGATTGATCAAACTCCCTGGTTATTTATCCCTTCCATTCATGAGTAAAACAATAAACAAGCACTCTTCTTTCTGGAGTGTATCGTTCAGTATTTGTGTGAGGGTTGACTGAAGTTATCTTGAAGGTTGAACCATTGCAAGTGGATTAATTTTGTTGCAACGACAACTTCAGACAACTTCCAGACAACTTCCCCCAAAATGATTGAGAATCTTCATTGACACTGAAGACCTGTGGTTTTCACTACAAGACCTTTGTCTGAACTTATTTTTATTGATTTGTTCTTGCATTTGATATTTTCCTGTTTTCATACCTGTGGACAGGTAAAGCACCACAGGTTCACATTTTTCAGCCATTTGGGCAAAAAGCAGAAAGTGGCAGAATTCTTATCAATTTCATTTTGTGTGTGTGTGTGTGTGTGTGTGCATAGATGTTTTTGGTTGAAATGTCTGTCTGATGATACCTAACAAGGTTGAAATAGATCTATAATAAGCTCCTTTCCTTTTCCCTTATCAGCAAAAATATTTAACCACAGACACACACACACACACACACATACACACACATACACTGTATGTGTATCTCTATCTATCTATCTATCTATCTATCTATCTATCTATCTATCTATCTATCATCTATCTATGTATCTATCTATCTATCCATCTCTACCTACCTACTTATTTACCTATCTACCTACCTATTCGCTATTTTATATTTCCATCTCTGAGAAGAATAGAATATTTCATCCTTTCAATGTTGGATTCTGTTAAAAAAAGAGCTTTGAAGGACAGTGGCCAATGACTTGAAGGAAAGACATGCTGCTGTTAAAGTTCAGAATGGTCAATTGGAATACAGGTGTTTGTTTACAACAAAATGTAGCACAGCAGGCGAATTGGTCAGCATTGCTTGTTCTGGCACAAAGAAATAAACACTATTTGATGCACAGCAGGAACAATTGGTGGAAGTTTTCTTCTCGGTGTCCTGGAAACAAGAAAAGGGTGATGTTGCACATGATCAGTGGCCTGCTGGGGTAAGCAGACCAGCTCTTAGATGAATATGAATAATTTCCAGTTTCTAAGAGTCACTTAACTGTTTTTGAAAAGTCAGCCAAGGTTGCCTTTAATATTATATAATAGCAATTCATTGCTGACTGCTCCAGATGAACTGGCTAGCACTTTGCACTTCTGCCAATCTATGGTGTATTTAAGCCATCTAAACTTACTTTCCAGAGTTGCTTAATACAAATCCTGGTTTGGTTTAATCAATAGTGGGTTGCTCCCGGTTCAGACCAGTTCTTAGATCCAGTAGCACTGGTGGTGGGAGGCTCTGCCCATTCGCCTGGGATGCTTCTGGGCATGCGTCCCAGGTGAGCGCGCACGCAAACCGGTGGCAAAATATTTTACAATCCACCACTGGGCCTTATGGCTAGATCAGAGTATGGGACAATCACTGAGCCAAAGTGATATATAAAATGAAATCATCAAATCATCTGCTACAACATCCTTCCTGTCAATGACTACTTCGACTTCAACCACAACAACACACAAGCACACATAATAAACGAATGGGGAAGCCAGGGGTGAAGGCTGGTCCTCAACCAACATTCCTAATTAAATGCTTAAAGTAAACTGCTCCAAACTAGACTACAGGAAATATGACTTTAGTAACTGAGTAGTTGATGCATGGAACTCATTACCTTACTCTGTAGTATCATCACCTAACCCCCCCCCCCAAACATTACCCTTAGACTATCCACTATTGATCTCTCTCAATTCCTAAGAGGTCAGTAAGGAGTGTGCAAAAGTGTGTGCAAAAGTGCACCAGAGTAAAAAGTAACATAAGTAAAAAGCATTGATCACTCTATTCCTAAAGCTATATATTCTGCAGTCGAGTTTGGATTGGTTTACATTTAGTTTGAATCTATTACGTGCTCATGTGTTGCTGCGGTTGAAGATGAAGTAACAATCGAGTCGTCGACGTGTGGAACTCATTACCAGACTCTATAGTGTCTACTCCCAACCCCCAACATTTCTCCCTTAGACTCTCCACGATTGACCTCTCCAGGTTCCTAAGAGGCCAGTAAGGGGCATACATAAGTGCACTGATGTGCCTAACGTCCCCTGTCCAATTACCTTTCCTTTTCTCATATATCCTATATATTCTCTCCCTCTCATCCACTCCTCTTCTTTTTTACTTACTATCCCTATATATACTACTTAATGTCTATTTCATTCCATATGTATTGTATATTGGACAAAGAATAAATAAATAAATAAATAAATAAATAAAAAAGAGTGCGTTCTGTCCCCTGTCCTAATGTTTCTCTTTTACTAATATCATGTATATAAATATTATTATATCTCTGTATACCACCAATTTGTACTTGACAAAACAAATAAATAAATAAATCTTACATACATCACAAATGAAAGGATTTCCCTAACCAACATTCCTAGTTAAATGCTCGTTTAAGTTAAAACCAAGCAATTGATGTTTGAAGACTAGAAGGTTCATTGATTTGCCAAGATAAAAAGCATCTATTTACAGTGAGGATGCTTCTCTTAATGCTCTTAATGTTCACTTAAGTTTATACTCTTGCAACAGATTGATACAAACAAGGAAATCAATAATTTAGATACTGAATAGCTAATGTTCCACCTTAGAAACAGGAATGTAAAGCACGAATCCGAGCATATGAAATGATAGCTAATCAATTAAACCCTACCTTGTTCATTCATGTGATATAATTAAAGAGATAACTATGCTGAAATCTCCTCTTTTAAGAAAAACAGGCAGGATCTCATTTTTGCTCTTTTTATATTCTGAGTTTAACAGAAACTGAAGGATTTTCCCAAAGCAAAATCATGCAAGTTGAACAGATTTGAACACTAGGTATAATGTAAAGTCAAACTCAGAAGTTGCCATGTAAAATAGCTATTAATAAATAGCCCTTCAGCTTGATGTTAACTTTATTAAATATTGTTATTTGTTATTTTTATCTCTTAGCAACAAGATACCAAAGTGTTCCTGCTTGAAACAGATATAGGAAAAAGAAATAACTTCCTTTCAATATACCGGTAGATGGAATAAAATGGCAACTGTTATAAGGCAATCATTTTGACAGAACAGTGCTCAATCCTTGAGATTGTCCTGTATCAGGCACAGGCAGCATTCAGAAATGTTATAACACTGAAAGCCAGTATGGTGTAGTAATTCAGGTACTGGCCTAGGCACCAGGTGACTGTGAGTTCTAGTCCTGATTTAGGCATGAAAACTGGTTGTGTGACTTTGAGTCAGTTACTCTTTCTCAACTCAATCAACCTCAAAGGTGTGTTGTGGAAAAATAAGAAGAGGAAGGAGTATTATCAGTGAAGGGCTGCTCTTCTTACCTGCTACCGGACTTCCCTTGGAGGCCGTCACAGTTGCGTACATGCCCATTGGTCATGTGTGCACCCATCAGTGTGAGATTTGGCTTCTGTTCATGCACAGCAAGCCAAATCTCATGTGAGGATATGTGCAAGAGTGAGATTTTGGCTATTTTTGCCGATATTTTTGCTTCCGCGCATGGACAGAAGCAAATAATTGGCTCTTGTGCATGTCCTTGTGTGAGATTTGGCTTGCTGTCCATGCACAGAAGACAAACATCACATGGAGGTGCGTCGGGGCAGTCAGGGGGGCGCAGCTGTGTAGGTATCTGGGATTTTCCTACGGAGCTGTGCACCTGGAAGCTCATGCCGCTATCTGTCAGTTAGTATTATGTATGTTCACAGGGTGGGGGGTGGGGGTTAAAAAAAATTAGCAACCATTTTTCGGCCCGGTTGCTGGGTGGGTATTAAACTGCAATTTCCATTGCTTTGACCACTTATCTAGTAAAGCTAAATCATTTGCCATATTACAGACGGCGCCAGGAATATCAATCCTATTGCACGCTTTAGAGTCATCGGCAAATAGGCAAGCCTTCCCTACCAAACCTTGCCCTATGTCACTCACAAACAAGAATAGGACCCAGAACAGACCCTTGTAGCATATTGCTTGTAACCAGGCTCTACTTAGAATACTCGCCATTAACAACAACCCTCTGATATCTATGCTTCAGCCAGCTGCAAATCCACTGAACTATCCAGGGATTAAGTCCAATCTTCACCAACTTATCTATTAGCTCTTTATGTGGAACTGTATCAAAGGCTTTGCTGAAGTCCAGATAGGCAATATCCACGGCACCACCTTCATCCAACACCTTTGTGACATAGTCAAAGAAATCAATGAGATTAGTCTGACAATCTTATGGCTCATATATGTTGAACACAATTTCTATATTAGCCTATTTGGGTTATTTTGGTTGAAAAATTGTTGCCCAATGATGCATCATTTCACCCATGTAAAGGTCACGAAAACAAAAGTTTTAGTTGGGAAATAAATAAATAAATATTGGCATGGTTGCTTTCTTCTGGAAAAATAGACTGATATTTCAAATCAAGGTTAATAAGCTTTCTTTCCTTTACTATTACTGCTGTGTATTTCTTTTCTCTGTATCACTGCTTTCTTGTAAAAAGTCAAGTTTTGCACTCAGATGCCATAATTTCACCCCTGGGGCTTTTCATAATGTTGTGAATGCTTCCTGAATAATTATTGCATACATACTCGCTTTTTATTTTTACAGCACCTTTTCATTTTCTATTTGAGGGAGGTTAAAGTGCAGATTTCATATATAACACGTCAGGAAACCTGGACTTGTATGCAGTGTGTGTGTGTGTGTGTGTGAGTGTGTGTGTGTGTGTGTGTTTGTGTGTAGGAAAAGTTGTATTACCTGCATGACACATATTCACACATTTTTTCTCACAATAAAATGATCATCAAATAGGTGCTGACATTAAAATACATTATTCCTACATGGTGTGAATACTTTGTACTATTATTTGATGATAATGAATTGCTACTAGGATAGACAACCTAGAAACAGTGTGAAAGCTTTTAGTTCTATTAACTTCTCTTTCAAAAGGGACTTTAAAAAAAGGATATAAATAACTGTAAGACTAACACTAACCTGTTAAATTTTCTATAAAGTAAGAACAACATTTGAAATTAGAGGCAAAAGAGGGACTGTTTTAAATTTCCCTGTGACACAGTAGATGTTCGGAACCCATAAATGCTGTGGTGGTCTATATAGTTAAATGGACCTTTATGCTTGGTGAAAGATGGAATTAAAGATCTAGACAGACTTGTACAGTGGGCCGAAACGAACAAAATGAAGTTCAATGTAGAGAAGAGTTAAATCCTGCAACCATAAAACATGCATACAGGTTAGGCGAAACCACACTCACTATGAGTGATTGTGAAAGGGATCTTGGAGTCTTAGTGGATAACCAGCTAAACATGGGCCAGCAATGTGAAGCAGCGGCTAAAAAAGCCAACACAATCCTAAGCTGCATGAACAGGGGGATACACTCCAAGACCAGAGAGGTAATAATACCATTCTATAAGGACCTGGTCAGACCGCACCTGGAGTATTGCATCCAGTTCTGGTCACCACACTTCAAAAAAGATATAGAGACTCTAGAGAGGGTGCAGAAAAGAGCAATTAAAATGATAAGGGGACTAGAGACCAGGGGACTTTAAAAAAAGGATATAAATAACTGTAAGACTAACACTAACCTGTTAAATTTTCTATAAAGTAAGAACAACATTTGAAATTAGAGGCAAAAGAGGGACTGTTTTAAATTTCCCTGTGACACAGTAGATGTTCGGAAAGTTTGCTGGAACTGGGCATGGATAGTCTAGTAAAAAGAAGGACTAGGGAGGACATGATAGCTGTATACAGGTACTTAAGGGGTTGCCATGGAGACGAGGGGGACACACTGTTTTCCAGGGCACCACAGGGCCGGACGAGGAACAACGGTTGGAAACTGACCAAGGAAAGATTCAACCTGGAGATAAGAAAGAATTTCCTTACAGTGAGAGCGATCAACCAGTGGAATGGCCTGCCAGCGGAGGTTGTGGACTCCCCAACTTTGGACATTTTCAAGAGGAGATTAGACTGCCATTTGGCTGGGGTGCTGTAGGATTTCCTGCTCAGGCAGGGGGTTGAACTTGATGACCTGTAAGGTCCCTTTCAACTCTAATAATAAATAAATAAAAATAAAATAAAAGAATGATGCATTTCTGGTGATGATCAAAATTCATGCCTTGCTATTTTCTTATTGAAAAGGGAAGCGGGAAGGCATCTTTGGCTTTCTATGTCAACCCTTTGTCCTTCCACTTCTCCTTAACACTCTAACCTTTCTTGACCAGGTGGAGAGAAGGAAATTATCATAAGGAAAACCAGAGATGCACATAGAATCTAATGAAAAAAGTTGGAAATGGGATTTTTATTAGCTTGCAACTGAATTGGATGAACTAAAGCAGTGTTTTTCAACCATGGTCAGGTGTGCCGCGAAGCTCAGAGAGAAAGAAAGCAAGAGAGAGAGAAAGCAAGAAAGAGAGAGAGAGAAAGAGAATAAGAGAGAGAGAAAGAAAGCAAGAGAGAGAGAGAACAAGAGAAAGAAAGAGAGAGAGAAAGAGAGAAAGAAAACAAGAGAGAGAGAAAGAGAGGGAGTGAAGGAGAGAGAGAGAAAGACATAGAGAGAAGGAGGGAGAGAGAAAGAGAGCAAAAAAGAGGAAGGAAGGAAGAGAAAGGAAGGAAGGGAGAGAAAGGGAGAGAGAAAAAAATAGAGTGATGGGGAGGAAGAGAGAGAGAATTTTTTTGTCCAAACTTCCCCCCCCCCCCCGCTCAATGTGCCCCAGGGTTTTGTAAATGTAAAAAATGTGCCGCGGCTCAAAAAAGGTTGAAAATCACTGAACTAAAGAACAAATCTATCAGATATGTATTATAGAGTCAATACTGCCCGGCACTTCATAGCAAGTGGGTCATATTTAGCCATTTCCCCCCCTGATGCCCTTGTTTCCTTTCTCTGAGTTAATTTAATAGCACACAAAATATCTACACCTTTCTGAAGCTGATTCACCATAAATCCTGATCATAAAATATTGTTGGGATTGAAGGTGCTCTGAATCTAATAGAAATTAAACTTTTCTGGCCAAATTCAACAGAGCCCTGATGACACAGTGGTTAAAATACAATATTGTAAGCAAACTGACCACAGCCTGGAGTTTGATTCTGACAACTCAAGGTTGATTTAGCCTTCCTTCCTTCCGAGGTCAGCAAAATGAGGAGCCAGATTGTGGGGAGCAATATGCAATCTACTCAGAGAACACTATAAAGTCCAATGGAGCAGTAAAGGTAAAAATTCCCCTGCACATGCATGCTTTTTGTTTCCAGCTCTAGGGGCAGTGCTCATCTTTGTTTCTAAGCCAAGGAGCTAACATTGTCTGAAGACATCTCCATGGTCATGTAGATGGCATGAATAGCACCCAAGTTGTCCCTATTTTTGTACTTGCATGTTTTACATGCTTTTGACCTGCTAGGTTGGCAGAAGCTGGGACAAGTAACAAGAGCTCACCCCATTATATGGCACTAAGGATTCAAACGGCTGAACTGTCAACCTTAGCCGCTGAGCCACCACATCCCCTGGAGCACCATCCTAAGCTGCATCAACAGAAGGATACACTCCAAGACCAGGGAAGTATTAATACCACTCTACTGTGCCCTGGTCAGACCACATCTGGAGTACTGCATCCATTTCTGGTCACCACACTTCAAAAGAGACATTGAAACTCTGGAGAAGGTGCAGAAAAGAACAACCAAAATGATTAGGGGACTCGGAACCAAGACTTACGAAGAGAGATTGCGGGAATTGGGCATAGATAGCCTAGAGAAAAGGAGGGCCAGAGGGGACATGATAGCTGTATACAGGTATATGAGGGGTTGCCACAGAGAGGAAGGGATCACTCTATTCTCCAGAGCACCAGAGGGCTGGACGAGGAACAATGGCTGGAAGTTGACTAAGGAGAGATTCAACCTAGAAGTAAGGAAGAACTTCCTGATGGTCAGAGCAATCAACCATTGGAACAACCTGCATGCGGAGGTTGTGAACTCCCCAACTCTGGACACTTTCAAGAGGAGATTAGATTGCCACTTGGCTGGGGTGCTTTAGGATTCCTGATCAGGCAGGGGGTGGACCTGATGACCTACATGGTCCCTTTCAACTCTAACAATAAATAAAATAAATAAATAAATAAAATATAAACTTAAATGCTAACTACTATATTCAGTTTTTGGGTCTTCCCAAAGCACTGGGAATTCAGGGCAGCTGGCCCCTCTTCTGACTGAATTCTTCTCTGCTTCCATAGATGGAAGACTGTGGATCCTACCAACCTCTGAAGAAAAGATGGGAGGCTACTTCTATATTGTTTATATCATATTGTTTATGTCATTGCCATGGTGTGATGAATATTGAATAGTGGGATGCAATCAGTATAGTGGTTCTTTTCGGGGTATACTCTAAATTTATTTATTTATATTTATTTATTTGTTTTGTCAAGTATGTATTGGTGGTATACAAAGATATAATATTTGTATATATGATACTAGCAAAAGAGAAACATTGGGAGAGGGAATGAAAGGTATTCTGGTGCAATTATGCGTACTCCTTACTGCCCTTTTAGGAATCAGGAGAGGTCAACAGTGGATAATCTAAGGGTAAAGTTTGGGGGGTTAGGTGATGATACTATAGAGTCTGGTAGTGAGTTCCATGCATCAACTACTCCCTTACTAAAGTCATATTTCCTGCAGTCGAGTTTAGAGCAGTTTACTTTAAGTTTATATCTGTTGTGTGCTCGTGTGTTGTTGTGGTTGTAAATCTCTTTTAGATTTACACACACAAAAAAAGATTTTAATTTTTTTTTAAAGTAAATATCTTTTAGAGATTTCTCCCAAAAGAAATCTCTTAGTCAGACTTTGGAAATAATTCTTATAAGAAAAAGAGAAAGAACAAACCTCATATTTTCTTATGGCAATCAACTTAGATGGAATTGTAGGAAAATGTAACCTGCAAATTTAAAAAATAACATTGCTTGGAAAAGTCTTATATAGTTGACTTCTGATAAACCATCTGTTAAATAAGTTTGTTCTTTTAATTTTACTGTTGTAGAACAGCGTCTAGTTACAAATATCATTTAAGAAAAGTAGATAAAATTGACAATTTCTGGGTTCCACACCAGGAGTGTGTGGGGTCCTCCTTTGTTGTTGATATGCTTGCAAAGAGTCCACAGTTCAGTGACTTTTTTGAACTATCCACCAATTAAGACCCATTTGTACTTACAATTATTTCCATATACATACACTGCATAGTTCATTCATTCTTGATAGATACACGTGCACGTACAGTGTTGGGGTTAGCTCTGGCCCTGCTCCTGCCCCAAGGACTGTGGATGTGGGGGAGACATCCACATGCTGCAGGCCTGTTTTGCCCCTGGTGGAATCTCATGATGAAGGCTCCTCTGACCAAGAAGACATCAGTGACAGGGAGAAGGAGAGTGTGGCAGACAGCTCAGAAGGAGATCAATTATCTAGCTCCTCCTTGGATTCAGAACAAGAGTTAATGATACAGCCACGCATGCAGAGAGCGATGCATAGGCAACAACAACTGAGAGATTATTATCAAAGAAAATGAGGCCACCTGTGGTTGGGTGGGGCTGTGGTAATTAGTGAGGCTGCTATAAATAGCAGCCTGTGGGTTTGGCCATTGTGGAGGATTATCTGATTGTTGTGTTTCGTGACTGCTTTACTGACTTTGACCTTTTGTGTGTTGATTTTTCCCAGCTTGGAAACTAAACCAGAGCAAAGTGTGTTTCACTTTGTGAAAGAAGAAGGACTGTGAATTGCCTCACAGCTGCAAGCTAAGTATCACAGAACTGATAAGGGACTTGTACAAATTACCAGTTTGTTTGGAGACCAGTGCTCTTTGCTATACCAAAAGAGGGCTTGGTTTAAGTGAATTTTCATTATAAAGAACATTGTTTTTAATTTTCAAACGTGTGTGTGTCTGAAATTTGTACCTGTGAATTTTTGGGAGGAGTGTACCAGAGAGCCCGACATAACATACAGTATGTCACAGAAGTGAGTACCCCCTCACATTTAATAAATATTTAAGTATATCATTTTAGCCAGTGTCATTTCATCAGTGTTGTCACATGAAAAGGTATACTTAAATACTTACAAAATGTGTGGAGGTGTACTCACTTCTGTGATGTACTGTATGTATATGTAAGTATACTTCTTTGAAAGCAGATATACTTATTGCTAAAGCACTTGAACTCTATAACAATGTTGTATGTCTGCTACTTGCATTATCCTTAGACAAAGGCAAATGAAACCTCTTATATGTTTTCTGGGATAGAACTTCTAGAAGATAATTATCGGTTTTGCCCCATGCAACGCCAAAGCTATACAAATTAAAGGAGCAATTGCTGGACTTGGTACTGTATATATTGCTCTTTACAAATAACACAATTATGAGCACAGAGAAGTCTGCTGAGGACTCATTTACCATCTTATTTCTTTCCTCACAAATCCCTCAAGAAAAGATAAAGCTATCGCTTTTTACTGGCTGTGATTTGGATTTAATGACTATCTCCTCCTCCTCTCTTTCCTTTAGGTCACCATATGCATGTCCTTCCTCTCATTTTTTCTCTTTTATTATCCACATCTGTGAACTTCTTCGCTGCTGTGTTTTTTAACTGTAGAAACTAATCCAATATAATCAGGCAGTAAGCAATAGTATTTTTTTATACAAAGCACTGGCATTTCAGAATATCTGTCTGTTTCTAACTCAGCCAGGGGCTAAAATGCGTAGGTCATTTTGAGTGAACCTTAGCATATTCTAAGGGTCCCAAACCAGAGGTGAATCCAAAAGAGTCACTTAGCTTTGATTTCATGACCCCTTTACATGTGCCATTTGCACCACTCTCTGATGGGCTTTGTGTCCATGCTCCCACATTAAGATAACCCAATTAACATAAAACAAATCCCAAGGAACTTCAGTTGTGGTACAAATGAAATTTCTGAAAGTTAGAAATTACCTGTCAGAGATAATCTCCAATTGGTGTGATCTTCTGACGTACCCCAACTCCTGACTTTCCCTTACCTACATATAATAAACCACATTAATGCCACAATGTTTTTGCACTGATCCTATAAATTTGAGCAAAGGGCAGGATTGCCATTACCTTCTCGACAATCAGGTTGTTCTCCAACCTATCTCCAAACTCCTGTGCAGGATGGGATTCCCTATTAGACAAATGGAGGGACCCAGGGGTCAGTTCTGGATCCTTTTGCTGCTGGTTGTCTCAGGGTCGTGCCGTGCTCATGTGTGTGCTTTAAATGCACATTCACGTCTGCAGAAATCAAAGCATAGCTTCTGCACATGCGCTGAAGCAAAAATTAGCTTCTGTGCATGTGCAGAAGCAAAATCCAAGATGGCAGCACCCATGGAGATATCAATACAACCAGCTCTGTGACATCGTCATCATTTTACTAATGGTTCTAAATAGGGGTGAAATGTTCCCAATTTGCTCATGCCAATAGGTCATTGGAGAGCCAGTTAGGAAGGCAGCATGAGGCTCTGCCCATTCGCCTGAATGCTGCCATTTGAGTTCTTTTACCCTCTGCACATGTGCAAAGTATTCTGTGCATGCACAGAAGGTAAAGGAACCCAAATGGCAGCATCCAGGCAGATGGGTGTAGCCTCAAGCTGCCTTCGCAACTGGATCTCCAATGATCAACAGCTACAAGCGAACTGCAAGCATTTCACCCCTGGTTCTAAAGAGCTGGTTAGGATGGGTAGGTGCTCTACTCTGGACCTACTCGGATCGGAACAAAGTAGAATCCACATGCAGAGATTTCAAATCAAACACATTTATATTTTAAAATAATAATAATAATAATAATAATAATAATAGTAATAATAAAAACTTTATTTATGGTCAAAGACCATCAATATAATATTAATAATAATTAAAAGGAAAAAGAACAGGAAACAGGACTTTAAAAAGGATATTTTAAAAAGGATTTGTATAAGCAAGGTGTTCTGTTGGGCTCTCTGGTAGAATCCTCCCAAAAATTCACAGGTACAAATTTCAGACACACACACGTTTGAAAATTCAAAACAATGTTCTTTATAATGAAAATTCACTTAAACCAAGCCCTTTTGTGGTATAGCAAAGAGCACTGGTCTCCAAACAAACTGGTAATTTGTATAAGTCCCTTATCAGTTCTGTGATACTTAGCTTGCAGCTGTGAGGCAATTCACAGTCCTTCTTCTTTCACAAAGTGAAACACACTTTGCTCTGCTTTAGTTTCAAAGCGGGGAAAAATCAGCACACAAAAAGTCAAAGTCAGTAAAGCAGTCACGAAACACAATGATCAGATAATCCTCCACAATGGCCAAACCCACAGGCAGCTATTCATAGCAGCCTCACTAATTACCACAGCCCCACCCATCCACAGGTGGCCTCATTTTCTTTGATAATAATCTCTCAGTTGTTGTTGCCTATGCATCGCTCTCTGCATGCGTATCATTAAGTCTTGTTCTGAATCCAAGGAGGAGCTAGATAATTGATCTCCTTCTGAGCTGTCTGCCACACTCTCCTCCTCCCTGTCACTCATGTCTTCTTGGTCAGAGGAGCCTTCATCATCAGATTCCACCAGGGGCAAAACAGGCCTGCAGCATGTGGATGTCTCCCCCACATCCACAGTCCTTGGGGCAGGAGCTGGGCCAGAGCTAACCACAACCCAAGGTTAGGCTTTTTAGTCCACGTTGGCAGCTTTCCCGATTAAATTGGCTAAGAGATAAGGAGCAGGCTGCATCTGAGGGTCAAAGCTAATTTAGACATTCCTCAGTGAGATAATGTCCTTTGAACACACTCACAAACTTCCAGGTTTCCCTCAGACAGCTGCATCTTTGCTCGATGGATTTAAAAGAATAATACCAGTTTGCCAGCAAAGCATTTCTGGAACTCTGGATCTAGGACCTCCACCATTACAAACATTGGAAATCCACACCTCTTTTACCAGTGAAGGGCTACCAAAAATTTTACTACCATGCATGGTTTACGCAGGATACCCTGAACTTTCTTTCAACATCTTCCAGTGCAAATTGGGTGCTCTGGGGTGGGGGCCCATTTTTGCTACCCTACTGCGTTCCCCCCATCTGGGCAGTAGCCCACCCCTGTCTTTTACCCATAAATCCTCCCTACATACTGTCTGGTTGTGGTCAATTGTTTTCTAAATATATTCACTGTCTAGACTTGCTTTCATAGAGATATCATCTTCTATAATATATTTTCCCATAAACATATTCCTGTCTGCTTCGTGACCTTCTGACCCTCACATCTAATAGTGGCTCCTGATCCCCAATGTCTCCCTCCTCCTCTGAGTCAGACATTACTATCATTGGACACAGTGAACACAGAACTTGTGTAGAAATGCCATCTTTCATTTATGAAAGGCAATGTCCTTTATTTTTAATAATTTTCTACATAAAATTTTTTCAATATTTTTTTCTTAATTCCAGTTGAGCAGTCCCAAACGATCAACTATTTTCTTTCTGTCAATATATTTTCGGAGAGTCTTATTTCTATCTTCCATTTTTATAAATTATTCAGGTGAAAGGAACATCACTGAAGCAAAGGAAAATCACTCTAGTTTATTTTCCCAGGAAAATCACAGATGGCTGAAACACAAACAATGTACATCAAAGTTTGGAATGTGATAATATTACAGGTGTCAAGGAATGTTTGTTGTAATGTGTGATATATCTGTTTTGGGAAAAGTGATAGACAGCCAGTTTGGTGTAGTGGTAAAGGCAACTGCCTAGAAACCAGGAGACCATGAGTTCTAGCCCTACCTTTGTCTTCGGAGAGGGGCGGCAAACAAATCTAATAAATAATAATAAATAATAATAATGATAGCAGTTGGATCACCTTGGTGCCACTCATTCTCTCTTACCTTGGGAAGAAGGCAATAGCAAACCACTTTTGTAATCTTTACAAGAAAACTACAAGGACTTGTTTAGGCAGTTGCCAGGAGTCATACTGTAGAAGCGTATTCATCAATACGAGCGTATTGATGAATACGCTTCTAGTGTATGACTTCTTGCATACATACATTTATTTATTTATTTGTTTGTTTGTTTGTTTGTTTGTTTGTTTGTTTATTGGATTTGTATGCCGCCCCTCTCTGTAGACTCGGGGCGGCTAACAACAATAATAAAAAACAGCATGTAAATCCAATACTAAAACAACTAAAAAACCCTTATTGTAAAACTAAACATATATACAAACAAACATACCATGCATAAATTGTAAAGGCCTAGGGGGAAAGAATATCTCAGTTCCCCCATGCCTGATGGCAGAGGTGGGTTTTAAGGAGCTTACGAAAGGCAAGGAGGGTGGGGACAATTCTAATCTCCAGGGGGAGTTGGTTCCAGAGGGCCGGGGCTGCCACAGAGAAGGCTCTTCCCCTGGGCCCCGCCAAACGACATTGTTTAGTTGACGGGACCTGGAGAAGGCCCACTCTGTGGGGCCTAACTGGTTGCTGGGATTCGTGCAGCAGTAGGCGGTCCCTGAGATAATCTGGTCCGGTGCCATGAAGGGCTTTATAGGTCATAACCAACACTTTGAATTGTGACCAGAAACTGATCGGCAACCAATGCAGACTGCGGAGTGTTGGTATTACATGGGCATTTTTGGGAAAGCCCATGATTGCTCTCGCAGCTGCATTCTGCACGATCTGAAGTTTCTGAATCTTATAATAAGTATAAGATTAAAAAGTAGATTATTTTTTCTTCTTTCCTTTTTCTAACATTTTCCAGTTTAAACATTGTTTTGTTAAAATATATAAATAAAGCCAGTGTTCACTGATTTGGTGGAAATGTGAATAAAACAAAGGATTTGGGGCTAGGTGTGACCTTGAGGGTGCCAGCAATTCTGTTTCTAACACAGGAAAGGAGACCTCAGCCATCTTTGTGACCAGTTCAAACAATAAGCACAGCAGCAATTTTCTTTCTTCCAGTTCAAGGGTCCTTTTCCTCCATTGCAGGGTGGTTAAGGCTTAAGGCTACAGGGAACAATAATAGTAGGACAACATAAGCCTCACTTCTGATTCATGAAATGACTTTTTGAGACCCTATTGAGTTGGATTGCAGGTGAGAGAGGCTTTCTTGTTCTGGTTGCCCTGGAAACCTTGGCTTAACTGACCTTAACAAAAATGTCTCTCCCCCCACCTACTTCTCTCTGTGTGAATTGGAAATGGTGAAACTGAATAGAAATATGAAGGAGCAATCCATAAGCGTGTTGAAGCACTTAAACTTTCTCGAGAATACAAAGGGGAGAAATTTGGCTTGATAGGGAAAGAAAATTTTCTAGGTTGTCTATAGGCAAACTATTGCATATTCCAAATCAATTCAATGCAGTACCACAATTGCAGAGCATTGCTTAAAAACAATAAAATGTATTTGGTTAGAAATAAGCTGGTCTTTTTATTTGGAAAAAGAAATCCCTAAAGAATATGTACTTTTAAACTATGGCTAAAAGATCTATTCCGAAAGAATATGAGTAACCATTAGAAGGTAGCAAAGAGCTAGTTTTTCTGAGGTTTTGAGGTACAGACCATATAACTCTGGTTGTTTTCCCCCCAAACTTGGCAACTTTTAAGATGTGTGGACTGCAACTTACTGAATCCTGCTCTAATTTAATCCTTTGGGCCCAACTGTACCAGAAAAAGCAAACGGGCATTGTGAAACCTATTTCTAGACTGGAAACCCCCCCAAAACAAGCTGAATTGGATAAACAAATGCCTTTACCTAGATTTCTCCCATCTTTCCTCCTGTATCCCAGCATTTACACTCATGTAGAAATTGATGTACCGTAAGCATGAAATAGATGTGGCCTGGGACATCACTATTTTAACACTTCAAGATCATGAAAACTGCATTAGTTGTTTTCAGCCACACCATACAGCTGGAAACAAAGTGGTATAATTTGGTACATTTCTAACTTTCAAGCTTTCCAAAACCCTCTAGCATTTCCCCTCTTCAATATCAATATATATTTTGCAAACATTTTACTGATCTTATAATTATTCTATCAATAGTACAACCCATGCCATTAGAATTATATTTCAGGACATATGAATTGTCATTTTTGTGTTCAAACATCTCAATTCTGAAGCTATATTTTCACATTGGAGTAACACTTGTTTGTGGTTTTAGGTTGTAGACTTATTTCTTAGCACGGTGCTACATTTTTTTACTCCTTTGTAAAATGTATCTGAGATTTATTTCATATATTATATACAGCTTACATTCATAACAGAACTTTCTTGATGTATATTACAGAGTAGAGATTAATCAAAATATTTATTTGCAATTGTATGAAAATATAAAATGTGGAAATGCTTTAAGGGAAAAAAACCCATACACATTTGTATTGCAAAATAGCCATATTAATGGTGTGTGAATTACTATTGCTCAGATATACCCTAATTTCCTTTCTAGTACTTTGGAAACAGACTTTTAACTCAAAACAATGTTGCTCCCAAGAGAAGGATACAGAATCACTGCTTTCTTTTTAATGCTTCTTCTGTTCACAAAGAAATAGTTCATATGTCTGCCCACTCAGGATTAAATTATCAACCATGGCATTTCAGAAAAAAAAAATGCAAATTCCTTCTGAATTTTCAGATTTTCAGAATTCCTTTGAATTTTTAATTGCAAGAGTTGTTGACTAGACTGGAACTCTGACATGTATCTCTTGTTCAAGGACGTACGTTTTAATTTGGAAAACTCTTTGCATGCATAGTTGGACAAGGTTTGTGACTAAGACTCATCTTGTATCTAAGCAGTCTTTGATGTAATTATTGTATAAAATATTTACTGTATAGCTCAGGTTGAACTGTCCATGGTGCCTTCTGAGTTTAGTTGCTTGCTTGCAGACATTTCATTATCCAACTAGGTAACATCTTCAGTGTTCATAGTTCAAGATCTCCATTGAGTTCTCTTTGCTGCCCATCAGTACTTGAAAGTATGTATTTCTTGCATTTTCTCTGTGTTAGAAAATAATAACTGAAGGGATACGAGGCAGGGAAAAAAGAGGATGGATGTTTGCACCCAAAGCCTTTTGCAGTTGATTAGTAGAGAAATTGATTGTAGACAAAGAAATTGCATTGTCACTGCCCCGATCTTCTCAGATCAGAATATGTGAATAGAGGAACAGACACATATTGTATACAGTGGTATTCAAGTTCTTTAAAACTCATAGGATTTGTATGCCGCCCCGAGTCTTCAGAGAGAGGGGCGGCATACAAATCTTAATAATAATAATAATAATAATAATAATAATAATAATAATAATAATAATAATAATAATAAATGCATTTGGACATGTACATTTTGTCCCAGTACTCATCCTTTGTTTGGTATCCAATGCACAAACTATAACTGGTTGGTATTGGCTACCTTGTAACTCACTTCATTATTCTTTATGGGGAAAATTTATTTGATACTCATTGCGCCTCCTTGAACCAATTAACTATGAGTACCAAAATACCACTGTATTTTAGTGTTCATATGCATTAACAGTATAACATGGTTTCTGTAAAATGAAGAGTATATATCATAGATTCTTATCCTTTTCATTAACATAATGAGAATCATTGGAGGCAGGTAAGTGAGAAATATTTGCCTTTAATTTATCACCATGATAGGATTAAGTATTTACAGGTGCTTATCTACTCTTTATTTTCCTCTGGAGAACAATGGATACAGTCTATTATAGAATGAATCTATTTGGACATGTTTAATACATTGGGATCATATTGAGCTCAGGTTCTTCAAGTTCCTGGGACCTCAAGGAACAAATGCAAAGAAGAAATGACTTTACATAATTATTACGCTGTTGGAACAGCCATTATAACTGCAGTTTCACCACTGGTTTAACAGAAGAAGAAACATCTTACTCAGATTGCTTGTTGTATATCTGTTTAGGCACTTGTCTGAATGGTTAAGGTCTTCACATATGTGGCTTCAGAAGACAAGGATGCCCTAGGATGCATCCAGCCTTTCCTTCAGAGATGTCTGTTATTGCCATAGAGGATAATCGGAATCTGTACACATTCTGGATAAAATAAATATCTTGCCATCAGAAGCTCTGGTTCACCATAACTCTAAACCTCTGCTTCCATGAGTTATTTGAACTCATATTCAAATGAACCTGAGTAGAACACTTCTCTTTGCAATTTGCCATTGAGGGATCAGGTATTTGATTGGATAGAGTCAGAATCATAGCACCTTTGCCCCTTTGCATCTTGGTAGAAGTGCCTGGTGAACAGTTTTATAACTGTACACATATCCGTAACTGTTTCTGGCTCCCACTGGAAAATATCTACAAAATAGATTCTTAGCTCTTTGTAAACTGGCGAACAAGATGCCTAGCAGCTAAGCAATAATTTGTAGTTCTGGTTCTAAAAACAGCTTTTAGCTCTCTTAATGGGCCTGCCATGTCTCTATGGAACTGGGATTGGTTGAGAGAGCTGAGCTGCATATATGAGGATTAAGTACAGAGTGCATACTTTTTACACACATATTGAATTGATATTAGTTTTCCCTATGGTGCTGTTTCCTTAGATTGTTGTTTGAGAGGGATGAAGCTACAACATTTGATTTCCTTCCAGCAAACTGTGAAATATCTGTACAAACTTACAAAGTTGCAACTGTAGTGGAAAATACAGAACCCATCCGTCTGTAATAGAATTTAGGTGCTATCAGAATGCCATCTGTTAATAATTTATGTTCAAAAGGAAGCCCTACTCCTGTTCCTTAATCTTCTGACAAATCACATTTGATTATTTACAGCACAGGCTTAGCATTAAAAGGATTGTGCTATACTGATATGTGAATGGAGATGATAGAGTGGTTATCATTAATGGAATAAACATAGTATTCATATTCTTGCTAAAACCTTAATTAGTTCCATTAGAAAAGGGAATATGGAAATGGTTTTTTTAATTGAGTTCTGTCAAAAGCAATTTTTAAAAATTTTTCTTTGACGTTGGTTTTAAGAGCCCCAGATTAAAATTTTCGAAATAGATGGAAGAAGGAAGATATAGATTCCAGTCATTTAATAATGTAATCCAATCAATCACTCCAATCTTCTTCAGGTATTTAAGCATAATCTTGTAAAACTTTATCTGGAAGCAGGGCTGGATAAATGTAAGAAAATCCAAGAACTGAAAATAAGTTATTGAAAAATTGATAATAAAATTAAAATAACTATTTGAAATGAAAGCATTGCTGAAAAAATTTAAATTGTCTAAACATATACATACATACATACATACATACATACATACATACATACATACATACATATATATAAAACTAGCCCAATTTCTAGAAACATGGTGCAAATCTCCCTATGTTTACTTTTCATTCTACCTGAACTAATGGATACTTGGTTCTCGGTTTTATCAAGCAGATTTACTTCCATCTATCCTTCATTTTTACAAAGATCAATTTATTCTTAATTTTTTTAAACTGACAAATTAAGGACTCACATCCATCTCATCAGATGGATTTTTATGTCCAACACAGGTACTCTTATAGCTTTTACACAATGAGAAGTATGCCAATTGATTTAAAAAAGGGCATTTTCTATAGTTAAATAATGCCCTTGTTACAGATGTTTGATTTGTAAAACACTTAGAAGGAAATGAAGCTGGTAATAACCAACAGCACTGTTTTTCCAGCAAATCAGACAAAAGTGTTAGGTCATTGTTTGAGCTCATTAGTGGCCCACATAAGGGTATTTTAAAGAAGTTTAATCCTGATAAAATGCACTTACTAGGGGCAGAAGGTTCTAATCTAAGAAATCCATTTAAACGGGATAATACTTTGCTGGAAAGCTCATATTTACACCCTCGGAATTTGCCTTCATCCAATTTTGCTATTTGGACTCCAGATGCACAGAGTTTTCAGCCAACTCAGAATAATATGCCACTTTGATTAATCTGGAGAACACTTTGTAAACAGTGACCCATGCTAAGATGATAGCTGACAATAATATACTATTTTAGTATTTAGGTGATAAAAATATGCTACTTCCAACTATGAATAATTTGTTGCAAAAATAGTGTATATATATATATATATATATGTTTTCGTAAATTTTCACGGGTATATGTATGTAGATTGTTCTGAGTTCGGGTTTTGCCCTGTGTAATGTTTTGCATGTCTATGCGACGTTTCGGCGAAATCACATTCACCATCATCAGGCTGGAGTTCCAATCTTTGTGTTTTTGCAAATGAATATTAGCAACTGACATTTCTTCTTAGCATGTAGTGTGGGGGTGGAGATTTGCTTTGAATGTAGCAAATAGATTGGGTGACTATGCTTCCGTGATCTGATTGGTTGGTGTAATCATGGTTATAGAAGGAATGGCATGAAGATTATGAAGTGTTTTGTTTAAGTCTGATTTCCAAATATAAAATTCTAAAATCATAATAATTAAAGTATTGACATATTGATTATAATGAAGTGTTTATTTTGTTTAAGGCTGGTTTCCAAATCTCTGGCAGGCGCGAGGTATCATCCCTTTTATTTAAACAAAAGGATCTCTTTTCAATTTCGATAGCTTCTAGAGAGATTCTTTTATATAAATTCTCTGTTTTGTGGAGTAATTTAGTTTTTTCAAAGTCAATTTCGTGCCCTGTTCTTTTAATGTGCTGGACAAGGGAGGAGGTCTTCTCCTGTTTCTTGACTGCATTCATATGTTCTGCCATGCGCTGGCTCACTCTTCGGTTAGTTTGTCCAATGTATGTGGCTACACATGTTTTGCAAGGGATTTCATAGATTCCTTGGTATTCTAATTGGATTCTAATCCAATTAGAATACCAAGGAATCTATGAAATCCCTTGCAAAACATGTGCAAAAACACAGAGATTGGAACTCCAGCCTGATGATGGTAAATGTGATTTTACCGAAACGTCGCATAGACATGCAAAACATTACACAGGGCAAAACCCGAACTCAGAACAATCTACATATATATATATATATATATATTTGAACAGATAAAATTTATTTATTTTTATTTTATTTTATTACTTAGATTTGTATGCCGCCCCTCTCCGAAGACTGTTATATTTTTCTCACAGGGCTGTCCTCAAACATGGTTTAGAAACTTAAAATCTAAATATGGCAGCGGGTCATCAGTTTACTTCCAAGCTCATTATTGGTATGAATAATTAGGAGACAAGATGGCCCATTTCTAATAGAGGCTAAAGAAAACTGATCAGACAGTCAGATGGATATCCATCTGGAACTTTATGGAGGCAAAAGGATCAAGGTCCCTTTAAACCTATGCCTCAGAGAACCCTCAAATCTCGCTCCTGGCTGGTCCCACTCACCCCACCCTGCCCCTCCCAGGAGTCCCCACATGATCTTCTTTTGGACAGGTAAGTGCAGAGTGTGCACAGAGACTTGAGGAGGATGAAAAACAGGTCTACCAGAAGTTCAGGAAAACAGGTCTACCGTTTTTGGCCTATGGAGTCTGGGGAGACCATATTCATGCTCCCAGGGGCTCAAGGAAAGCCTCCAGAGCCCTGGGAGGGCAAGAGCAAAAGCACCCCTTCCCATTGTGCTGGAGGAGGCCAACTAGGCCATGCTTACCAGGAACTGGGCAGAGAACCCCTTGCTAAAATTTTTGAAGCCCACGCCTGCATGAAAACCTAAATCCCACTTATTCCTCAAATACCTTGTGCTGTATGGACTCAAGGTAGCTTTTAGCAAAGATGGAGCAACTGGAAGAAAGCAGGTAGAGTTGATCTCTGCAGGAAAAAGAAACCAGAAATCAATAACTCAGGGTGGGCAAGGAGAATCAGAAAAGTGAAATCTCTGGAATGGATTGTGGGTGAAAGGGGATAAAACTGGTTTTGAGAAGAACAGGCCAAAAGTTAATGGCGGAGAAGTGTAACTGAATACTGAGTTAATCAAGGCAAAGACCAAAACTCTGAGTCTACTGAGAGGGGCGGCATACAAATCTAATAAATAAATAAATAAATAAATAAATAAATAAATAAATAAATAAATAAATAAATAAATAAATAAATAAATAAATAAATAAATAAATAAATAAATAAATAAATAAATAAATAAATAAATAAATAAATAAATAAATAAATAAATAAATAAATAAATAAATAAATAAATAAATAAATAAATAAATAAATAACAATACACAAAATATATATGCATGTGTATGTATATATGTGTGTGTGTGTGTGTGCGCGTGTGTGTGTATCTGTATATGCATATGCATATGTATATAAATATTTAGTAGTTTCTTAAGCTAAGGCACTGAAACAATAAATATTGATTTGAGTTTGTAGAAGTAACTGTGTCTGGTTAAGTTCTTGTCCATTTTGTCCTCTTTGATTGACTTTATTATTATTATTTTATTATTATTTATTCAATTTATATGTTGCCCAACTTCCAAAGGACTCTGGGTGGCTTAACAGCAGAATAAAATCTTTAAAACATCTTAAGCATTAAAACAATTAGAATCCATGGCTAGATCTCTCCAATTATAGCTGCAAGCTCAACAGTTCCAGGCCTGCTGGAAAAGCTTTTCAGAAGACCAATAGGGTGGGGGCAGTCCTGACCTCCAGAGGTAATTGGTTCCAGAGAACCAGGACAGCCACAGAGAAGCCCCTCCCCTGCAGCCCTGCCAGCCAACACTGTTTAACTGATGGGACCTGGAGGAGACCAACCATGTGGGGTATTACCAGTCACTGAGAGTTGTGTGGCAACAGGCAGTCTCGAAGATAACCTGGCCTTAAGCCATGTAGGGCTTTAATGGTAATCACCAACACATTGAATTGCGCCCGAAGATCAGTAGGGAGCCAGTACAGTTTGGGGAAGATTGGTGTAATGTGGGTGTACCTAGGTTTACCCACAATAGCTCATGTAGCTGTATTCTGGACCAATTGTAGTCTCCAAGCACTCTTCAAGGGTAGCCCCATGTAGAGAGTGTTTCAATAATCTAACCGTGAGGTGGCAAGGGCATAATTGACTATGAGGAGTGCCTCTCAATCCAGGTAGGGTTGTAATTGGTGCACTAGATGAACTTGTACAAAGGTCCCTCTAGCAACAGCTGTCAAATGTTGATCTAGTTTTAGTTTTGAGTCTAGGAGGACACCCAAATTTTGAACTTGTTCTACGGGGGAAAATCCCCCCCCCAGAGCCAAGGATGGACAGTTGACATAGTCTTTAGGAGGCAATATTCACAGCCACTTGCTGTATAACTCTTAAAGGAAGAATATTTAAGGATTTTTTTTTAAATCCAAGATAATAACATAGGCTTCATCTTGAGTTTTAATATTTGAAAGCTCTTTATGGCTAGGGCAGAAACTTCAGTATCGCCTTACGTGATTGTGAAAGTCTTTTGTTGATTGTTATTCCAAAATGTTGTCACTATCAAAGCGATGGCAGTGAAGAAGAAAACCACCTCATTGATTCAAGCTTGATTAAGAAACTTATTCATCCAGGAAGCTACCTTGCAACATTTGTATGATTTTCAATTTCTCATCTTGCTCCAATAGCAGGACAAGAGTCGAAAAAGTTGGAGATGGACTGGACTCAGTGGTTGACCAGGGCATCTTTCGTGTCTTGCCGTGCTCTTAGTATACCATATCGCTTGCAGAGACTGCCTTCATGATTGTTGTCCTATTCTAGTAGGTTTCATTCTCACAGTCTACCAAAATCTGTCTTCACATGTTCGGGATAGACAATCCCTCTCTCACTGAAGGTCAAGGATCCAATGGCTACTCTGAACCTGGTTTGGCCAGCCTGTTGAAGCTGTTGCCCGGAATGTGGCTGCTACAGTTACTAGGAGCCACAGGTGACAGTTCTGAGTGGCAGGTGAGGACCAAAGATAAATGAGCTTCCCTAAAAGCTGCCCTAAAATGAGCTGCCGTAAAAGAACATGGCATTATCTAGTAAAAGGGCATTACAATATATAGCTTCCTTAAATAGTTACACATATAAATAAATAAATACATAAAAACAGCTGCTTTACATATGATAAAGATTTTCCTGATATTCAAAATTATACTGAGTGTAATTTAATATGGGATCTTGGTATAAAAGTATTTGATAGAAATAACCAGATGATATAAATTGATGAAAACTACAAAGATGCAAAGTTAGATGCAAACTAAATAAACACACCAATGTTGGCTAGCGGCTTTATTTATTCTAGGAGGAAAGTCATCCTAACACCCAGCATTCAATATGACAAGAACTCACAGAATTGCTATTATTACCACAACAGAGGCTTTCAAAATGATGGAAAAAAATCAGTGTTTAAATAATCACTAAGAAAAACATAGCAACCTCCCTCTTATATTGTTCTTAAGTGATTGATGCTCTGCAGGCAACAACTATTTCATCTGGAAAGCATATTATAGAAAGTAAGTTTATAAAAATAAAAGGCATTTTTAGTCTGCTAAATTTTTAGACTTGTTGGCAAGTCATTAATGATGGTGCTGTGGTACCAAATAATGCTTCTCTCTGCCATGATATTTTCCTGATAGATCAAAGTATATGAATACCATATAAATCAAAACATGTAGATTTAAAATATAGAACAATTAACTATTACCTAACTTCTCTGTTTCCCCCAAAATAAGACATCCCCTGATAATAAGTCCAATCAGGCTTTTGAGTGCATGGCAATAAGGCCAAGCACTTATTTTAGGGTTCAGAAAAATATAAGACAGGGTCTTATTTTCAGAGAAACATGCTATTTTCTTGGGTTCACACTCTGATGCAAAAACCTAACATAATACCGGCAAAACAAGAATGTTGCTCGGGATTGAAATGAAGGGTCATTGATGCTTTCTGAGCTTGGTGGCTTTCTTGCAGACATTTCATTTCCCAAATTAGATAACCTCAGTGTCTAATTTTGATAATGAAATGTCTGTAAGAAAACAGCCAAGCTCAGAGTGCACCAAGGACCCCTTAAGTTTCATAGTACAGGTTGTCCTCAACTTACAATTCATTTAGTGACCATTCAAAGTTGCAACAGCACTGGAAAAAGTGACTTAGGGCAGCATTTCACAGTAACAACCTTTGCAGCATTCTCCTAGTCACCTTATTACTTATTTTGCTGCATAAATCCCTGCAGCTGGTTAGGTCCCACAGAATTGGCCTTCTCCAGGTCCCGTCAACCAGACAATGTTGTTTGGCGGGCCTAGGGGAAGAGCCTTCTCTATGGGGGGGGGGGGGCAAAACGTCCAAAGATATTTCACCAGAAGAGCCCTCCACTCCTCCACTCGAAACAGAATACCCTATGAAAATAGACTAACTATCCTGGGCCTTGAAAGCTTAGAACTACGGCGCCTAAAACACGATTTAAGTATTGCCCACAAGATCATACGCTGCAACATCCTTCCGGTCAACGACTACTTCAGCTTCAACAGCAACAACACAAGAGCACGCAACAGATTCAAACTTAATATTAATCACTCCAAACTTGACTGTAAAAAATATGACTTTAACAATCGAGTTGTCGAAGCGTGGAACTCATTACCGAACTCAATAGTGTCAACCCCCAATCCCCTACACTTCTCCATTAAACTCTCCATGATTGACCTCTCCAGATTCCTAAGAGGCCAGTAAGGGGCGTGCATAAGTGCACTGATGTGCCTATCGTCCCCTGTCCAATTGTCTTTCCTTTCCCTTTTATCTTATATATTCTCTCCTCTATATATATTCTCTTCCCATCTACTTCTCTTCTTTTTTACTTCCTATCTTTACATATATTACTTAATGTGTATTCTCTTTCATATGTATTGTATATTGGACAAAGAATAAAAATAAATAAATAAATAAATAAATAAAAATAAAACCCTCTGGAATCAGCTCTTTCCCGAGGTTCGTACTGCCCCCACCCTCCTCGCCTTCCGCAAAAGTCTTAGGACTCATCTATGTCACCAGGCTTGGGAAAATTAGACCTTGCTCCTCTGACCAATAAATATGGTGTGATTGGACTATCTGACTGAGTGTTATATAGGGTTTTTAGTTGTCCTTTTTTAATATATTAGATTTGTTCTATATGCTTTGTTTTATACTTATTCTGTGAGCCGCCCCTTGTTTTTGGAGAAGGGCAACATACAAATCTAACAAATTGAATTGAATTAAATTGACCAAAATTCAAATGCTTTGCAACGATTTCATATTCATGATTGTTGTTGTGTCCCAAATTCATGATTCACTTAACAATTGGGGCAAGAAAAGTGGTAAAATTAAGTGCAAAACTCGCTTAACAAATGTCTCATTTAACAATAGAAGTTTTGGATTTGTTGTGATTGTCAGTCGAGAACTACCTGTATCATATTTATTTTTCCACTACTACAGCTGAAAAATGAATTTGACTAGCGGTATATAATTAGTTTTAAAGAGGTATTATCATTCCCTTCCCCAAGTATCAGTTTTAAGTTACAGAACTGAAATCGATCCTCCCAGTTTAGTTGACTAAATTAACTTTAATGCATTATGGGACAAAATTCATAACAGTTGACTCTAAAAAGTCTAAGCTTTGAAGAGTCTGTCTCTCATATCCTCTGGTTCATTTTTAAATGAATGCCATTCCATTTGTTGGAGAACATCATGCAAAGATATTGCTTTCACTGTTTTTGTCTGAATTTTTAATTTTATCTAAATGCCTTTAAGGGATTTCTTTCATTTTTTTTTTTTTGCTAAAAACCTGCCCCAGAAGCAACTTCAGTTGATTATTCTGTTTATATGCATCTTTTTGAGACTTTACAGCTTTCTCCTGATTTGTTCTTTTGTTTTCTATTTTTGAAGCAGAGAAGAATCACACCTTTTTGTAAATGATTTCCTTTAGTTAGATTCTCACTCACATGCTTTGAAAACCCCCCCACCTTGGCTGCTTTAAAATCTGCTAAAATTATCTAAAAATGGCTACCTCCAGAAAATCATTGCATTTCATACCATATGTAGCAGCATAAGAAACATGTCACCTTCAGTTAATCAACCTTGTTTGTCCACTGTTAAGGCCTAGGTTTGAACCTGTGTGATTCCCATAAGAATCTATTTTTAGTTGCCAAGTGCTGAACCTAAGACAAATACAATTAAGTGAGAAATTCCAGGAAGAGAAGCAATGGTGCTAGGGATTTGCAGGTCTGCTTTTGGCTATTTATAGCAATACATTCCTCCGAGGCTTTCCAGATTCTATTTCTACAATATTTACCATTTACTAGAAAATGATATCTAAAAAAATATAAGGACCTGCCTGCCTCTTTAGAGAAGATTAACTAACTAGTGTGAGTCCGTAGTGTGTCCAATATGATCAGTTGCTGAATATCCTGCCATCTGTCTTCCCACTAATACTAAATTAAAAATATAATTTTCCTTTCCACTCACAAAAAGTAACTAAATAACTTGCTGATGTCCCACTCCCCTGCAAATTCACATATGGCCTATATGTATTTATATATTGTCTAAAGGCTTGCCAAAATACTCCTTCCCTGTGAGAGGTGGGAGTGAGGAAGTAATTAGATAGTTAACATAGCAGCAAAGACTGTATTAAAAAATCTCTGGGCTGGGTGGTTGAATCCCATACTTGCATTCCAAAATGTTCCCACGGCTATGACTATGACTCTCTGGTGTGCTGTTAAACTTCTGAGAAGGAGGGTGAAAAAGAACAGACCTAAACAATGCATGTGGGACATTGGAAGATGATTTCAAAAAACTAAATAAAGCTAGATGTTTGCAGAAGGACAGTGCTATGCTTTGGAAATAATTTAGAAAATAAAGCTTAGGAGCACTAAGGAACAGTCAATTTTTTACCAAGATTACACAACTATTTTTACAATTGCCAAATAATTTGGGGAAAAGGGGCGCAGCTGCTTTATAAAGCTGAAGACAGGTGTTGCATTCATGTTTCCATAGGCTTGGAAGCAGCTTTTTGGAACTGAAATCAAAACAATTTGCAGTCTTAATTTGCAGTTCCAAAGTATAAATGCATCAACTTGATCCTGATACATCCATCTGAAATTTGACAACTGCAAATAATAATAAAGAATTAGATCTTTAGGAAATCCTTGTTCTGATTTTTTCAGATTCCCATCCACAAATGTGTGTAATTCAATATATTGTATAATAAAGCTCAGGAGTGTTATTCCTTTCAAATATCATTTAGTGGCCTCAGATTCAGAAATTTTGTAGAAATTGATGACTATTTTTTTCTTTGCTAAGATCAATCACAAGATGGCCTCTGTGCTGTAAGTCTGCGTAAAATTAAAGATGCCTTTTATACAATGAATGAAAGTCATCGGTAGGATTGATTCTTTGCAATACCAATAAAATACCAATATAATTTCCATTCATTCCTTTTAATGACTCAATAGTTTTAAAATTGATTCAAAGGAATTATGGTTCTATTTGGAATCTTCTCAAGGGAAGATTTGTAATGATAAATTGGACAACTGTTTGTCCAATATGGTATAGGGTTTCCCTCTTGAGCAAGGGGTTGGACTAGAAGGCCTCCAAGTCCCTTCCAAATCCTGTTCTGTTCTAATTAGTTACTTGGGGGAAAGATCAAAAGCAACGTGAGAAAATATTATTTTACTGAAAGAGTAGTAGATCCTTGGAACAAACTTCCAGCAGACGTGGTTGGTAAATCCACAGTAACTGAATTTAAACATGCCTGGGATAAACATATATCCATTGTAAGATAAAATACAGAAAATAGTATAAGGGCAGACTAGATGGACCATGAGGTCTTTCTCTGCCGTCAGTCTTCTATGTTTCTATGTTTCTATTAATACAGCTCAGCAAACCTGTAAATTTAATCCAGAATGGGTATCAGAATTATCTAAGGAAGAATAGGCCAATAGCTATGCTGTGGGAAATACTTCAGCAGTAAAGTCACTATAAAAAAAATTCTTGATAGAAAATGTCAATATAATTTTAGTCTAGTCAAGTCAATGTATTCCAGTAGTAAATGCTCTTTTTTTCCAGCTGGGTGTGATCATACAGTATACTGGTTAAATGGCCAAAGCCGATAGATGATCAGCAATAATCGGACTGACTTGCTTGCCTGTTTGTCCTTTGATGATAATAGCTGAAAGCCAGCCATATTAAACTGTTTTTACAGTCCTAAAATTGGGAAACTACTAAATGTAACTAAGAGTGCTGCAATTAGTTATCCTTTGGTGCATGGCAACCCTTGCTTGTCGTATATGCCATACCATTAAATCGTGGTACTATATTTCTTCCTCTACACTGATTATTGTTTTTGTGTTATTAAAGAAATACTACTAATAGAGGTGAGGGATGTTTAAACCATTTGTTAGCTAAATATGGCAACCTGTCTTTTATAAAATGATCGGATTTCAGTTCATAGAAATCTATTATTAACCACGGTGATGCAAAAATATAAAAATGTGTATTGTCTCATATATGATGAGAAAACTTCATAGTTGTGTCATATTGTGATATCACATACACACAAGTATCCAAAGATGGAACTCTTATTATGGCATCACATCACATCTTTTATTTCTTGTTCACTTTTACCCTCTTTCTGCTGATGCCTGTGAGTGAGACGTTTTGCAGCAAAGAAAAAACAAACAAACAAACTCGAACAAATGGAAATAGTTCCAAGAAGTTTTTAAAAGCGCTTGGCAGCAGAATCTATAGTACATATTAATGTTTTCTTTCTGTAATGAGCTTATGTCAAAAAATGGTGTAAACAACTGCTATGAATTAAGTCCCCTTTCTCTAAATCTGCAAAACTACAATTCAAGTTGAAGTTTTTATGTGTTACAACAGTATATTTAATGAAAACAGCTATGCTTTAAGAATTATCATGTTATGGCAGAGAAAACAAAGACTGAATGGTGTAGAATCTGTGAAGAGAAATGTTAACCATATTTCAGAAAAAACGATACTCAACTTTTTTAAATGTATGAAAGTGTCAATAGCCATAGTAAGAATGAAGAATGCTCTTTCAATTTCATGTGAAGTAAAGAGGAAAAACCAAAATTAAAATGAAAGAGTGCTCTTCTCCTTTATTTGAAGAATCTCTTCAAATTGCATTTGATTATAATTTAAAGCTTAGCAAAAATTATTTTTTCCTAGTGGATAAAACACATACTTTAATTTGAGTACCATTGATGCATAAGTTTGGGTGACCTTGTTCTTGTTAAGTAACTATATAAATAAAAATATCTTGGCAAAAATGAAATGTATCAGGAAATTAATCTAAATAATGTTGTGAGCAAAGAAAAATAAATATAAACTCTTCCTGATTTAGCTTAAATTTACCCAAGCTGATAGGATTGAATTATCTGTCAGATAATCTATCAAAATCAATGAGACTTACATATTTGGTTCTACCATTAGAAAGGATGAGGCAGTCACTTCATGATAATTTAAGTCCCATTGATTTCAGTTGTCCAGTTTAAATATGACTGAATCTTGATTCAATACATAGCCTTGGTCAGAATGATAGCAAAAACAGATGACTAAAGCTCTAACTACTAATTTTCCATTACAAATACTTCTTGGCATTATGGTTGTTTCAAATTATTAAAAAGTGTTAAGAATTATCAGGAGACAATCATAAAAATTTAATATTCTTATAATATGTTGATTCTCTTGTCTATTTAGGTGCTGGATCATACAATAAGATAAAGAACAAAATATGGGTTTGGGGAGCCCATATGTTCCTTTACCGTGTCTAGTCAAATGACGCAAAGTCCTATAAATTCTATTTTTTTCTGAACTCGTGGGATTAACTTCCATATGGTAGCTATTTCTTGATATTTCTTTTCTTACTGCTTTTATTCTTAGGAAACACCTGGTGCAATTACTACTCATATAATCTCACTTTTCTTCCAATTCATAGAATATTTGTGGAATTTAGAGAAATAAAACAAGCAGTGATAGAAAGCACTCAGGCGGTAATAGTCTTAATATCTACATGAAACCGCTGGGTGAGATCATCCAAGAGCATGGGGTGAGGTATCATCAATATGCCGATGATACCCAGTTATATATCTCCACCCCATGTCCAGTCAGCGAAGCAGTGGAAGTGATGTGCCAGTGCCTGGAGGCTGTTGGGGCCTGGATGGGTGTCAACAAACTCAAACTCAACCCAGACAAGACGGAGTGGCTGTGGGTCTTGCCTCCCAAGGACAATTCCATCTGTCCATCCATTACCCTGGGGGGAGAGTCATTGACCTCCTCATAGAGGGTTCGCAACTTGGGCGTCCTTCTCGATCCACAGCTCACATTAGAGAAACATCTTTCAGCTGTGGCGAGGGGGGCGTTCGCCCAGGTTCGCCTGGTGCATCAGTTGCGGCCCTATTTGGACCGGGAATCACTGCTCACAGTCACTCATGCCCTCATCACCTCGAGGCTCGACTACTGTAACGCTCTCTACATGGGGCGACCCTTGAAAAGTGTTCGGAAACTTCAGATCGTGCAGAATGCAGCTGCGAGAGCAATCATGGGCTTCTCTAAATATGCCCATGTCACACCAACACTCCACAGTCTGCATTAGTTGCCGATCAGTTTCCAGTCACAATTCAAAGTGTTGGTTATGACCTATAAAGCCCTTCATGGCACCGGACCAGATTACCTCAGGGACCGCCTTCTGCCGCACGAATCCCAGTGACCAGTTAGGTCCCACAGAGTGGGTCTTCTCCGGGTCCCGTCAACTAAACAATGTCGCTTGGCAGGACCCAGGGGAAGAGCCTTCTCTGTGGCGGCCCCGGCCCTCTGGAATCAACTCCCCCCAGAGATTAGAATTGCCCCCACCCTCCTTGCCTTTTGTAAGTTACTTAAAACACACCTCTGCCGCCAGGCATGGGGGAATTAAGATTTCTTCTCCCCCTAGGCCGTTACAATGCTATGCATGGTATATTTGTATGTGTGTTTGGTTTTGTATATTAAGGGGTTTTAATTTGCTTTTAGTATTGGATTATTATTGTATACTGTCTATGATTGCTGTTAGCCGCTCCGAGTTTTCGGAGAGGGGCGGCATATAAATCCAATAAAACTTGAAACTTGAAACTTGGATTGGAAGGAGGCAACAAAATGGACAATGCAAAATTGGTACCAGTACACAGTGGATCATATTCAATTTGAGATTATGGACAAAAGGATGAATTTGGTTAATGAAACTGATTTGCGACAACTGATGGGACGATGGGACAAGGTAAGATGATATATGGTTAGTAGAATCCGAGACCAAGCTACAAGGAATAAATTGGAATCACTTTATAATATGTAAACAGATATTTTGCTCTTGAGTTAAAATGGTATATATAAGAAACACCCCCAATTTGGTGGTGGGGTGTGAATGTTTGTCTGGTGATGGACACCAATCACAGAGCACTTGTTGTATGTTGTGTGTGTGTTTATATTCTATAAAATCAATAAAAAATTTAATAAAAAATAGCATCAGTATTGTATTACAAGATCAGCTTAGGAACCCACCTTTATTTTTCAATAATAATGGCTGAGATGTTTCTAGCAGGGGTGGGTTCCACTTACCTTCACCACCGGTTTGCATCTCAATGTTTCACGTATGCGCATGAGCAGAGAAGATGCACACCCACGTGTCCCCTTATGCAATTCTGCATAATGGAAACTGCCGTTTAATGTTTCCAAATGTAAAATAATGCACTTGGGGAAAAGGAATCCTCAATCTGAGTTTGCATTGGCAGTTCTGTGTTAGCAAAAACTTCAGAAGAGAAGGATTTAGGGGTAGTGATTTCTGACAGTCTCAAAATGGGTGAGCAGTGTGGTCGGGCAGTAGGAAAAGCAAGTAGGGTGCTTGGCTGCATAGCTAGAGGTATAACAAGCAGGAAGAGGGAGATTGTGATCCCCTGATATAGAGCGCTGGTGAGACCACATTTGGAATACTGTGTTCAGTTCTGGAGACCTCACCTACAAAAAGATATTGACAAAATTGAACGGGTCCAAAGATGGGCTACAAGAATGGTGGAAGGTCTTAAGCATAAAACGTATCAGGAAAGACTTAATGAATTCAATCTGTATAGTCTGGAGGACAGAAGGAAAAGGGGGGACATGATCGAAACATTTAAATATGTTAAAGGGTTAAATAACGTTCAGGAGGGAAGTGTTTTTAATAGGAAAGTGAACACAAGAACAAGGGGACACAATCTGAAGTTAGTTGGGGGAAAGATCAAAAGCAATGTGAGAAAATATTATTTCACTGAAAGAGTAGTAGATTCTTGGAACAAACTTCCAGCAGACGTGGTTGGTAAATCCACAGTAACTGAATTTAAACATGCCTGGGATAAACATATATCCATTGTAAGAATACAGGAAATAGTATAAGGGCAGACTAGATGGACCATGAGGTCTTTTTCTGCCATCAGTCTTCTATGTTTCTATGTTTCTATGCATGCTCAGTAGTTATAATCAGCCTGAAAAACAGCTGAGGAGCTGATTAGCGGTGCATTGGGTGAAGGAATAAAGGTAAGTTTAAATGCCGGAGTGGGAGGGAGGGACTTTTTTCAAGCAGCAGCAAAGGAAAAAACTTCCAAGAATTTGGGGGGGGGGGGGATTGGAAAAAAATTACATTAAAAAAATGGTGGCTCCCATGGACCAGCACAGACCAAACTGGATCTGTGACATCACCTGCAGATTGTTACCAGTTCAGGCGATCCAGCCCAAATTGGGAGGATCCAATCCCTGGTTTCTAGATACACATTGGCAAGATATGAACACAAGGGCTGTGCGGGATTGTGTTTCAATCCAAGTCCTTCCCTAAAGGGAATGTTGTAAACTGGATAAAAATTGTTCAAAATCATTAGGTCCCACAGCTTCTTGGGGAGGGGGTGCATCACAAACTGGAATGATCTCTTGAGAGAATGAATTTACTACTGCATAAATCCAACCACACATCACCTATTAATATTTATGACTGGTTTCTGTCTGGTCTCCCCTGAAAGGCATGATGAAGGACTAGTGGTGGTGCTGCTATCATATCACAAATGTCAAAATAAAGCCAGATAAAAGTCTTTGACCTGCAGTGTGTATGGATCTTTAATACTTGGTTGCCATAGTGATCATACTTTTTTTTTAGCTGCAACAGACTCCAGGTTGCATGAGGGTAAGTTAAAATCTCTATGCATCATTGTTGCTCTGTTCTGCACTCTTCCAGAGTCTGTTTTATAACATGGTGACCAAAACTGGATGCAATATTCTACGTGTGGTCTTACTAATGCTATATAAAGTGGTACTAATCTTTATTATACCCTTCTGTTAATACAAGATAGGACTGCATTGGCTTTTTTGGCTGCTTAGTTGCCTCATATTTAAATGATTCATTTTCACAGTTACAGTTTCTCTACAGTGAATTTCATTTTGTTAGACAGGTCCAGTGTTCAAGTCTGTTGAGAGAATAATCTGCATCTCAAGCTTATCTTCTGGAGTGTCTGGGGAATCATCTAAACCCCATATTCAGCAAATCAGCCAACTTCTTTCTGCCCATCATTGGTTCATAGATTCATCCCTACCCTATTTATGTTCTAGTACAGTGATGGCAAATCTTTTTTTTCCTCGGGTGTCCAAGAACATGTGTATGGGCAACCCTCTGGAGGCTGGAAATGGCCTGTTTCCCAACTTCTGGTGGGCCCAGTAGGCTCGTGTTTCACCCTCCCCAGGTTCCAAAGGCTTCCCTGGAGCAGTAAGAGGGTAGAAATGCCCATCCCCATCCCCCTGGAGGCTCTCTGAAAGCCACAAATCAGTTGGCCAGCACAAATATGCACATTGGAGCTGAGCTAGGGCAACAGCTCGCGTGCCAGCAGATATGGCTCTGTGTGCCACCTGTGGCACCCGTGCCACAGTTTTGCCATCACTGCTCTAGTACCATCAGCAGGTTTGAGGGAGCCTGATTGATGTGAAGGTTGTCCAAACATATTATGCTTTCACTCCATATATATTCTTTATATCTCATGCAAGTCGCAATCCCAGTGGATTTAGAAACTACTCCTGATTCTCCTGATTCTCCTGTACTCCTGATTCTCCTGATTCTCCTGTACTCCTGATTCAATCCCATAATACTGAACCGGAGCAGTTATATAAATAGTTCCTAAAGTAGTTCAGCAAGCCAATTCTATGACTAGTTAAAGGAAAAGTATCTTTCAGAATGGCACCATTAGGCAAGAACCATGTTCCATATATATGAGGCTAGGTCTCTATGGAGAGTCTCAGTCATCCAGACCGTAGTTGTCCCAAAAGTGCTTTTTTCAAGATACAGCTGGACTTTCTTATTTTTCTCTGAAGATGTTTCGCTTCTCATCCAAGAAGTGTCTTCAGCTCTGACTGGATGGTAAGGAATGGAAGGATTTATGTTCCTTGCAGACAGCTGGCCATTTATATTCTTTAGAGCAGCGGTCCCCAAACTACAGCCCGCGGGCCACATGCGGCCCACTGAGGCCATTTATCCGGCCTGCCGGTGAGTGACAAGAGTACAGGGAAAAGAGAGAGACAAAGAAAGAAAAGGGAAAGAGAGGGAGGGAAGGAGAAGTGGAGAGGAATGAAGGAGGAAGGAGAAATGGAGGGAACAAGGAAGAAAGGAAGGAAGAATGAAATGAATGGAGGGACAGAGGAAGGAAGGACTGTTTTGGGGGGGAGTAATTTTTTTAATTTTTTTTCTCAACATACATTCAAACAACACAGTGTACCATCTAATTTTCCATGAATAAAATGCAGTATTTTGTTAGTAACTAATATCAATCATCAAAAAAGTTGCAAAAGTTTTTTTTCTAATTTTGTCATCCAGTTACATTCATTTTCTTTTAATTAAATTTCCTCCCTAATGTTCCTTCAAAAAGTGCAACACCAATTATATTTCTAACTTATTAACCATTAGGCCAAAGTGCTTCCTACTTTCTTTATACATTTTTCATAAGCCAAGAAAACCTTCTATAGCCAATCTGATGTCAACAAAAGAAAATTAAAAACAAAACATAAACATATATGAATTTCAGACCTTCTCCCCCCTCTAAATAGTACGTTCCCATTTTGTTTTTTACTTTAAAACAAGGTATGTGCAGTGTGCATAGGAATTTGTTCATAGTTTTTTTTTATAGTCCGGCCCTCCCACAGTCCAAAGGACAGTGAACTGGCTCCGTGTAAAAAGTTTGGGGACCCCTGCTTTAGGGAGTCATTGAGGCTATTTGGAGGTTGTGATGACCCGTGGTCTAACTCCCCTTTATTGCTCCAACTTTGCCCCCAAACATCTCCACATTTACTACAAGTCCTGGAGCAAAGCTCTCACATGCACCTTCAACAGCCTCTGGCTGTGAGTAGTCCACTAAGCAAAGTTAGCCAAACAGTAACCAGGGCCAGCAGTTCAATAAGCCAGGTTAGCCAAACAGTAACCTCCAGACGTCAGCAAGTACACACGAGGCTCCACAGATTCAATGCTTGTTCCTGACAAATGCCACTCTCACCAGCACCTCCTTACATCTCAGTCCCCAAGTGTGGCTTGTGAAAAGGGGGGCACACTCCTCCTTTGTAGTCTGCATTGGTTTCACCTTCAGTCTACCTTAGTTTTGCCTTCTCTCTTCTCTCCATGCTCTAAGATCCTTGTTCTTCGCTTCAGCTGTGTCTCTCCTGCTTCTCCCTGTCTGCAAGCCTTTCTAATATGGAAAAGCCTTTCCTGGACAGAGTCTGCCCTTTCCCAGTTTCCTCCAAGGCCAATGGAACTGCCCCTTTGATCTCTGTCAGCTCTTGTTCCATCTCATCATTCCCCTCAGATTCAGACTCTGATGGGGACATGACAAAGGTTTATCTGTGTCCTCAGAATCACCTGAATAATTCAAATGAATATGAAGACTTCTTGGAACTTCTGAAAGGGCTGTATTATACACTAAGATGATACCTGTTGAGAGAGGGCCATAGTTCCCTCTGAGCTGAGCAGTGAGCAATCGCTCACTTAAAAATCATCATCAACTCAGAGTTTTCCAAACCTGCCCAGAAGCCGAGAGGGAAAGAGTGAGAGGGAAGGAGAGAGAGAGGAAGAGAGGAAGAGAGAGAAACAGATAGAAAAAAAGAGAGGAAGGAAAAGAGAAAGAAAAAGAATGGGAGTAAGGAAGAGAGAAAGAAAATCAAAATCTAGTTTAAAACTAGCTCAACTATTTAAGTGGCATTTTGATATTGATAGAGTTGCCCTATTATGAGCTCACTGTTATAGACACACAGTACAGTATTTTATTTTGAAATTCTCTGAGGCAAAACAGGGTGGGTTTCTTGTTTGTTTATTTGTTTGTTTGTTTGTTTATTATTTCTGTGCCGCCCAGTCCCAAAGGGACTGCCGCTCAGACACTATACTTTTCCGCCCACCCCCCAAAAAAATTAGAGGGAACACTGGAGAGGGCTATCCACATTTTGGACAAAATGGACCTCTTGTCTGAAAGTGGGGTCAAAGCAGTGAAGGGCTACCAATTTTTTTACTATCACACTGTGGGCATGGCTTATGCAGGATGCCCTACATTTTCTTTCAACATATTTCAGTGCAAATTAATTAATTAACCCCAATTTAAAAAACCACTCATACATACAAACATACCATGTATAAATTATATACTGTAAGCCTAGGGGGAAGGGAAATTTCAATTCCCCCATGCCTGACGACAGAGGTGGGTTTTAAGGAGCTTGTGAAAGGCAATTGGGTGCCCTGGGGTGGAGCTCCATTTTTGCTACCCCACTGCATCCTCCTTGGTCCGGGCAGCAACCCACCCCTGGGTCAAAGATATCAAAATGGAATAGCCCTCTCTCAACTAGGGGAGAGACATTCAACATGATTTGGGATTAACAACTAGGAAAAATTAGGGTTTGGTTAAGTCCAGCACTTGACTATAGAACCACCAATAGGGTCTACTTTACAGAGAAGCAGTTTGCTACAAACACAAGCTTTTATGTCACCACAGCTCCTCCCATTTGTCCATGGGGCTTGGAGAGGCAAGATTTATAACACTCTCCCCTCTGCTACTTCTACTTATAATTATGGTTTTTCAAAATTAATGTGGATTTAAGTAATACTTAAATATAACTTTAGAAGCCAATAGAGGGCTGCTTTTGAAGAAATATAGAAGGAAGGGAAGGAAGGGAACAAATCATATTGATGATGGCATTTAAAAAGCAGTCATTTTTAAAGATTATTTTGTCTACACCCAGAGGGGAAAAAAAGCTGTAGCAAATTTAAGAGATGCTCCTTTACTAGAACCCTATAGAAAAAGTTGGCTTTTTTGTGTAGATGCCAATGTCACTGCCATTTTAAAAATAAAAATAAAATGTGTCTCCTATGAAATCGTCATTTGTCAAATTATTTTTGTAATACTCATTTCTAGTAGCAATTAAAGCAAATGCTTCACATACATTTCTTGACACTGATTTCCCAATGAAGTGCTTCTTCTGACTGATGTCTCATAATTTTCCCGGAACATAAAATGTATTGTTTTGTAGACCATCTGTTCTAAAATAAGAAAAGAGGATGTAAATTCTTTTCCTTTAATAAATATTTGCATTTAATTAAGGAATTTGGGTGGTGACATACTATTTATTATGTGTTTCCTAACTGTGAAATATTAAAAATGAAGAATAATGATCAGCAAATATAAAAAGCCAAAGAGAGGAATGTATTTTCTCCCAGATGAATCATTACATCTTGAACGAGCTTTCCCAAGACTAAAATATCAAAGGAAAACATCTAGACTGCAGGCATATCTGTAAGATGACATAGGAAGACTATTTTTAAGACTCAATTTCTCACTGTCATTTTTGGCTAACAATACATATTCATAACAGTTGGTTCAATACAGCAAAGTATTTCAGTTAGTCAAACATATGTAGGAAGAATCTATAGGTAGTGCTTGTTTAACAACTGGCCATCTAACAGCAGTTCAAAGTTTATGACAGATGCTTTCCCCAAAGTTGCTTATGACCCATTCTCAAAATTATAACTGCCACTCACTGGTTACTTGATCACATTTTTGGGACTTGGCAACCGGCACATATTTGCAACCAGTTGCAGCATCCTACAGTGACATTACCATGATTTTATGCGGTTTTCTGGTTATCAAATAGTCATTACTACCCCCCTGACTGATTTGTTTAACCAATCCTTGTTAACAGGAGAAGTTCCTGAGGATTGGAGAATGGCCAGTGTTGTGCCTATTCACAAGAAGGGCAATAGAGAAGAAGCTGGTAACTACAGGCCAGTTAGCTTGACATCAGTTGTAGTTAAAATGATGGAGACTCTACTCAAAAAGAGGATAAATCAGCACCTAAAAAACAATAACTTATTGGACCCAAATCAGCATGGCTTTACTGAAGGCAAATCATGTCAGACTAATCTCATTGATTTCTTTGACTATGTCACAAAGGTGTTGGATGAAGGTGGTACCGTGGATATTGCCTACCTGGACTTCAGCAAAGCCTTTGATATGGTTCCACATAAAGAGCTGATAGATAAATTAGTGAAGATTGGACTTAATCCCTGGATAGTTCAATGGATTTGCAGCTGGCTGAAGCATAGATATCAGAGAGTTATTGTTAATGGCGAGTATTCTGAGCAGAGTCAGGTTACAAGCGGTGTGCCACAAGGGTCTGTTCTGGGTCCTATTCTTTTTAATATGTTTGTGAGTGACATAGGGGAAGGTTTGGTAGGGAAAGTTTGCCTATTTGCCGATGACTCTAAAGTGTGCAATAGGGTTGATATTCCTGGAGGGGTCTGTAATATGGTAAATGATTTAGCTTTACTAGATAAATGGTCAAAGCAATGGAAACTGCAGTTTAATGTTTCCAAATGTAAAATAATGCACTTGGGGAAAAGGAATCCTCAGTCTGAGTATTGTATTGGCAGTTCTGTGTTAGCAAATACTTCAAAAGAAAAGGATTTAGGGGTAATGATTTCTGACAGTCTCAAAATGGGTGAACAGTGCAGTCAGGCGGTAGGGAAAGCAAGTAGGATGCTTGGCTGCATAGCTAGAGGTATAACAAGCAGGAAGAGGGAGATTATGATCCCGCTATATAGAATGCTGGTGAGACCACATTTGGAATACTGTGTTCAGTTCTGGAGACCTCACCTACAAAAAGATATTGACAAAATTGAACGGGTCCAAAGACGGGCTACAAGAATGGTGGAAGGTCTTAAGCATAAAACGTATCAGGAAAGACTTAATGAACTCAATCTGTATAGTCTGGAGGACAGAAGGAAAAGGGGGGACATGATCGAAACATTTAAATATATTAAAGGGTTAAATAAGGTTCAGGAGGGAAGTGTTTTTAATAGGAAAGTGAACACAAGAACAAGGGGACACAATCTGAAGTTAGTTGGGGGAAAGATCAAAAGCAACATGAGAAAATATTATTTTACTGAAAGAGTAGTAGATCCTTGGAACAAACTTCCAGCAGACGTGGTAGATAAATCCACAGTAACTGAATTTAAACATGCCTGGGATAAACATATATCCATCCTAAGATAAAATACAGAAAATAGTATAAGGGCAGACTAGATGGACCATGAGGTCTTTTTCTGCCGTCAGACTTCTATGTTTCTATGTTTATTGGAGTAGAACAAGGGTGTCAAACTTGCGTGATCATGGAGGCATCATGTGACATCTCACAGCTTTCCCCCATTTGCTAAATCAAGTGTGGGCGTGGCTATTGCTTGATATAGCTGGGCCATGGGCTGCGAGTTTGACAGCCCTAGAGTAAAAGGCTGACTCTTATAATATAAAGTTATGGTGATTAGTATTAATTCATATTTAATTCATCAATTCAAGAGTAATTCTACCACTATTACTACCACACTATTTTATAGTTTGTTTCAGATTTTGCCCTGGCATATCCTAGGACAGTGTTGATGAACCTTTTTGGCACTGAGTGTTGAAACAGGAGTGCATGTGCACGTGTGCCGGAAACCAGAGGAGTAGCCACCCAGCATGTGTATGTGAATCAGATAGCTGCTCTTCCAGTTTCTGGTAGTCCCGTGTACATGAAGGCTAGCTGGCCAGCATACCAGAACCTGGAAGAGCAATGGGTGACGGCTCATGTGCACGGTGGCTCTGTGTGCCACTTCCACCACATGTGCCATAGGTTTGTCATCACATCCTAGGATATGCCTACTTTTTTTGTTTACTATTTTTCTCATGTTCATTTAATTAATTTAATTTAATTTATTAGACTTGTATACCGCCCCTCTCCGTAGACTTGGGGCGGCTCACAACAAAAAAATGATCATGATCAGGAAAGGTGCTCAGGACCCTGTTGAAAAGTCTACAAGACACCATCGGACCAGAATATCATGGCATCGGACCAGAATATCTCCAGAATATCTCCGGGACCACCTTCTGCCGCATGAATCCCAGGGACCGGTTAGGTCCCACAGAGTTGGCCTTCTTCGGGTCCCATCGACTAAACAATATCGTTTGGCGGGACCCAGGAGAAAAGCCTTCTCTGTGGCGGCCCCGACTCTCTGGAACCAGCTCCCCCCAGAGATTAGAAATGCCCCCACCCTCCTTGCCTTTCGTAAAGTTCTTAAGACCCATCTTTGCCGTCAGGCATGGGGGAACTGAGACATCTCCCCCGGGCCTATACAGTTTATACATGGTATGTTTGTGTGTATGTTTGCTTTTAATAATGGGTTTTTTAGTGTTTTTTAAATTATTAGATTTGTTCTTACATTGTCTTTGTTATTGTTGTGAGCCGCCCCGAGTCTATGGAGAAGGGCGGCATACAAATCTAATAAATAATAATAATAAATAGCCCAGACAGTATTTACTCAGCATAATAAGAATCTTATGATATTGAGAGGATGAGAAGTAGGTTTTGAAACCCAAGGGATAAACTTTGAACATAAAGATAGACAATATTGGGTTTGGACATCCTTTTTTTTTTTTGTTGGTCTACCGTAAGATCAACTTTCTGAGTATAGTTCAGTTGTGGCTGTAGTTTTAAGGATTTTTTTAAAAAGATGTAGTTCTTGCCTTGGATTCTAATGTTCACATGGGAAAGGAATGTTGTTCTTTATCTCACTCTCCTCTCTGTTCAGCACAAATGGTTTGAAAAAGCAGCCTGCATTGATTGATGCTTCTATTTTGCAATATCGATCGGGTGTGCTGAAAGCAGTCAAATAAAATAAAATAGTATTTGGTTTGGTTCAGATTGAAAAATTCATCTCTGGTAACCTTTTACTGATCAGCTCTTACTTAGCCCCTTTGGTCTGTTCTGATATTAAAATGTCAAGAGGCTATTCTAAAAGTGTATGATTATGTAAATTAAAATCCATTTAATATTTGGCCAATCTATCTGTCTAAAAAAAAATCTTGTTTCTATGCTTTTCAATTATGTTTCAATTTAATAACATTAGAAGCAATATAAATTAAAAAATGCAAAATTTCATTGTTTGTAATATATCATCCCCATTACTTATAATTTATCTTCCTGCATTTTATACAAAATAAATAGAATGCTTTTTCTAGTGACAGATAGTGACAATATAAATGCAGTGAAATCCCTGGGACAATTTAGCTGATTGAACTTACTTCTTATTAGTTGTAATGGAAAAGTGTTATTGTGCACTATGCATTCATTAAATACATAGAGAAAAGATCATCATGTATCGGCTGTATGTTACACTGACCATGCTTCTGTACAATTATAAGTACAATTAACACTCGCATTAGCAATCCTGACAGTGTGAACAAATAAACATATTATTATCTGTCTTCAAAATTCAGAAAGAAGGAGGCTTAGTCTACAAAAGTATAGCCATTTAGGATTAGGCTGGTGTAAATTTTTCCTTCACAATACATTTTATAAATACTACTTTTTACAATATATCTTATATGATACAGAAATAAAAGGATAAAAATGGATAAATCTACATATAAGGAACATATAAGAAGGCTCATTGGATTAAGGAAAGAAAAGTTGCTGCGTTGAAATGCATATGAGCTGTGAGAACTCAGAACTGTGCTTTGCAAGATTTACTCATATTTCATTCCACATTTTTCATGAATCTAAAATGAAACTCTTCTTGAAACTATCAGAAATGGGCTATTAAAAAAAGAGACATCTGAATTCTGAATGGATCAGAGCTGAGCTAACTTCTGTTTACATTTGGTACATACAGGAACTACTCTCCTCCATTACAAATAATTATTTTATTTAATTTACATGAAATATGTAATAAATAATAAATACACTATGATGCAAAGAATACTTTGTGAAATAAAGTAAATAAACAATAGAATTTTATGCAATATAAATAACAAATTGTTAAGACTCTGAATGTTTCAATAAGTTAAAAATTTAAAGATAAGGGAAAAATGTTTCCATCAATATTAAATAAGTGGTAACTTACAGCTGATGCCAGGCAATTATTTCTGAGGAATTGTCATGCTGCTTGAAATGTAGGACAAAACAGTAGAACGGTTCTGCTTTGGATATGATACTCAAAATGTGTGCATGCTAAGCTTACCAAAGTTTTTGTATATAGCAGGGGTGTCAAACTCGATTTAATTGAGGGCCTCACCAGGGTTGTGTTTGACCTTGGGTGGGGTCAATGGCCAGAGGTGGGTGGCCAGTTTGTCATCACTCATGTGATGTGGCCTGTGATGGCCTGACTGCTGTGCCAGTGAAAATAGGCTCCCAAGCTCCATTTTCAGCCAGGACAGCTCCTGCAACCCTCTGCCAGAAAAAAACGGAGCTGGGGAGGGCTGCACGCAGCCCTTCAAAGCTCCATTTTCATTTGCAAAGGGACCATGGTTCTTCATTTTTTCAGGGTGGCCTTGCAGGCCAGATCTAAGCACCCCATTGGTTGGGTTTGGCCCATGGGATTTGAGTTTGACACCCTTGGTATATAGAATAGAATAAGATCAGCCAATCAGATTGTAAACTATTAGCTATGATGACCATTTAAAACTTCTGGGTCAAGCATGTCTCTGAATATTGAGATATAGAATGGGATAATAAGGAGCCCTGCTCCTTTCAAGCACTGCTATGTAAACTTTCTGGATGCATTTGGAAGGAAATGGCCTGGATAAATATATAATCTGATCCATCTTATCTTTTTTCTATTTTCTAATATGGGACATGAAAATTACTCTTTGAGATGGTATATTATTGTGCATTTTCTACTAGTCACAGTCTAGGTTCATTATATAATTGCACACTTATACTGGCAAGAAATAGTGTGATGATGCAGTGAAATATTTCCATGTCTCAAAGTCAATTCAGACTGATGGCAATGCTCGTTACCCATATTCTGAGCAGGCAAACATTTTTGTTTACAATAATGGTCTTGTTTAGTAGCTTAAGAAAAGCTTTTGAAAATGTATTCCTAGTCCTTCTCTGCCCTAAATGCACACAGGCTATTTATCTTGCTTGCTTTTATTATGTTTATTGCTGAAAGGTAATTGTTTTGCCTGCTTTAATTGGTTTTCTTCTTTTACAATCGGAGCTTAATACATCTGATGTCCCTGAAAAACTTTTAACACTTTTATTGCAGCATTCTACAGAAATTTTAAATCTAAATTAATCCTTAATAAATCTAGGTGGGAAACACTGATACATTTGGATAGAGAAATGCCAGCAACTATTTTGGAGTATTGATTGCATCTTATTTTCTCGGTCAATGTGGTAAGATATATTTTATTGACTTCAAGAAGTATAGCCTCCCTCTGTGACTTGCTCACAATTCTCACATTAGTTCATACATATGACTCTCTCTGTGTGTCTCTGTCTCTCTGTCTCTCTGTCTCTCTGTCTCTATCTATCTATCTATCTATCTATCTATCTATCTATCTATCTATCTATCTATCATCTATCTATCTATCTATCTATCTATCATCTATCTAACATCTATTAAAGAGCTACTGATAAAGTTTTACAGAAGAATCATTGAGTCTGTCATCTGCACCTCTATAACTCTCTGGTTTGGTTCTGCAGTCCAGCAAGACCGACACAGACTTCACAGGATAATCAGAACCGCAGGAAAAAACAGTTGCTATCAACCTGCCTTCTACTGAGGACCTGTATACTGCACGAGTCAAAAAGAAGGCTGTGAAAATTTAATGTGACCCCTCACATTAACTGGACATAAACTGTTTCAACTCCTACCCTCAAAATGTCGCTACAAAGCACTGTACACTAAGACAACTAGACGCAAGAACAGTTTTCCCCTGAATTATTCTTGACAAATCTATGTTTTATTTTATGTATATTGAGAGCATATGCACCAAGACAAATTCCTTGTGTGACCAATCACACTTGGCCAATAAAGAATTCTATTCTGTTCTGTTCTGTTCTATTCCTCTATCAATATACTATTGTTCATATGACAGTATTGTATACATATTTTGGGGATGGAAAGGGAGTTTTCTTTTTAAATACTTTCATTCCACTGTGCCTTGTTAACAGACAAAACTAGTAAGTGCCAGTGTTCTCAGTTTCTATGTTACATTTTTGCTTTGAAAATGGTTGGGAGTTATTGCAGGAGGTACACGTGAACAACAGGTAAGTACTGCTATAGCAAATTGAACCCCAATTGGGTTATGTGATTTCGCAAGAAAGAAGAAAATAGTTTTTGTGATATCTTGCTTATTAAACAACACAAGAGATAAAATTGCTTTACTTCTGTTTAGCTCTCATCAGATAGATCAATGTTCTTTATCTCTTGTAACAGAAAAATAAATGTCTACAAACTTTAACTGATCCTCTCATCCGTAATTCACTAAAATTAACATTGCTGATTTCCTATGTGCATCAATTTCTGTAACTAAAGTGTGGGATTATCTATAATCCATGTTACAGAAATATGGTTCGGGCTTTAGGAAGAATGATGACGTGGTGATGGAAAATGGTATGTAACACTCAGAGGTGGGTTCCAATTTACTTCGCTGCTGGTTTGCTTCCTCCTTTGCACAGCCATGTGGGCGCATGCAAGCTTCACACACCTGCACATACACAGTACAACCTCCCCCAAAATAAAACAAGCCAAAACCTTGGCATATGCACATGCACAGAATGAAAAAAAAATTTTTTAATAGAAAAAGAGATGGCATTACCCACAGACCAATCTGGTTCGGTGATATTATTGTGATACCACCAGCGGGTCACTACCAGTTCAGATGAACCAGTCCAAACCGGGAGGAACCCACCTCTGGTAACACTATTATGCAAAATAGTTTTTACTTCTCTTATTCTGGAGAAGTAAACTAAGGGGCTTAGAAGCATTGCCTTTGTCATGGTCAGACCATTTTCTACTATGGCTTGACTTCCTGGCTCCAATCCTTCCCCGCAGGGAGGCGGAACCAATGAAGATGTTCCGCCCCAGACGCCTGATGGACCCAGAGGGCTTTCAGACGGCGCTTGGGGTTATTCCAGAGGCACTCATCCACAGTTCGGCGGAGTCTCTTGCGGAGGCCTGGAATACGGCTGCTGCGGAGGCTCTTGACCGGATTGCGCCTTTGCGACCTCTCCGTTGCGCTAGACCCCGTAGAGCCCCATGGTTCAACGAGGAGCTCCAGGAGTTGAAACGCCAAAAGAGACGTCTAGAGAAGCGATGGAGGAAGAGTAGGTCTGAATCCGATCGAACACTTGTAAGAGCTTTTATTAAGACTTACAAAGTGGCGCTCAAGGCGGCAAGATGCGCGTACCATGCTGCCTTGATTGCATCAGCGGAATCCCGCCCGGCTGCTCTGTTTAGGGTGACCCGCTCCCTTCTTAATCAGGGGGGAGTTGGGGAGCCCTTGCAGAGTAGTGCCGAGGAGTTTAACACGTTTTTCACTGATAAAGTCGCTCGGATCCGGGCCGACCTCGACTCCAATTGTAAAACAGAGTCGACTGACAACGAGTCAGTCGAGGTGACTGGGGCACGTACTTGTCCACCTGTCTGGGAAGAGTTTGATCTGGTGACACCTGATGAAGTGGACAAGGCCATTGGAGCTGTGAGTTCCGCCGCCTGTCTACTGGATCCGTGTCCCTCCTGGTTGGTCTCGGCCAGCAGGGAGGTGACACGGAGCTGGGCCCAGGAGATTACCAACGCTTCCTTGGGGAGGGGAGTCTTTCCAACACTCTATAAAGAAGCGCTCGTGCGCCCCCTCCTCAAGAAGCCTTCCCTGGACCCAGCAGTACTTAATAACTATCGTCCAGTCTCCAACCTTCCCTTTATGGGGAAGGTTGTCGAGAAGGTGGTGGCACTCCAGCTCCAGCGGTCCTTGGAAGAAGCCGATTATCTAGGTCCCCGACAGTCGGGTTTCAGGCCCGGTTACAGCACGGAAACCGCTTTGGTGGCGTTGATGGATGATCTCTGGCAGGCCCGGGACAGGTGTTTATCCTCTGTCCTGGTGCTCCTCGATCTCTCAGCGGCTTTTGATACCATCGACCATGGTATCCTTCTGCACCAGTTGGAGGGGTTGGGGGTGGGAGGCACTGTTCTCCAGTGGTTCTCCTCCTACCACTCTGGCCGGTCGCAGTCGGTGTTAGTGGGGGGTCAGAGGTTGGCTCCGAGGTCTCTCCCTTGTGGGGTGCCTCAGGGGTCGGTCCTCTCCCCCTTGCTATTTAACATCTACATGAAACCGCTGGGTGAGATCATCCAAGGACATGGGGTGAGGTATCATCAATATGCCGATGATACCCAGCTTTACATCTCCACCCCATGCCCAGTCAACGAAGCGGTGGAAGTGATGTGCCGGTGCCTGGAGGCTGTTGGGGCCTGGATGGGTGTCAACAGACTCAAACTCAACCCGGATAAGACGGAGTGGCTGTGGGTTCTGCCTCCCAAGGACAATCCCATCTGTCCGTCCATTACCCTGGGGGGGGGAATTATTGACCCCCTCAGAGAGGGTCCGCAACTTGGGCGTCCTCCTTGATCCACAGCTCACATTAGAAAACCATCTCTCAGCTGTGGCGAGGGGGGCGTTTGCCCAGGTTCGCCTGGTGCACCAGTTGCGGCCCTATCTGGACCGGGACTCATTGCTCACAGTCACTCATGCCCTCATCACCTCGAGGTTCGACTACTGTAATGCTCTCTACATGGGGCTACCTTTGAAAAGTGTTCGGAAACTTCAGATCGTGCAGAATGCAGCTGCGAGAGCAGTCATGGGCTTACCTAGGTATGCCCATGTTTCACCATCACTCCGCAGTCTGCATTGGCTGCCGATCAATTTCCGGTCACAATTCAAAGTGTTGGTTATGACCTTTAAAGCCCTTCATGGCATCGGACCAGAATATCTCCGAGACCGCCTCCTGCTGCACGAATCCCAGCGACCGATTAGGTCCCACAGAGTGGGCCCTCTCTGGGTCCCGTCAACTAAACAGTGTCGGTTGGCGGGTCCCAGGGGAAGAGCCTTCTCTGTGGCGGCACCGGCTCTCTGGAACCAACTCCCCCCGGAGATTAGAACTGCCCCTACTCTTCCTGCCTTCCGTAAACTCCTTAAGACCCACCTTTGCCGTCAGGCATGGGGAAATTAAACATCTCCCCTGGGCACGTTTAATTTACATGGTATGCTTGTGTGTGTGTCTGTTAGTATATGGGGTTTTTCTTAAATCTTTAAATATTTTAATTAATTGGATTATTATGATTGTTTCACTTGTTGTGAGCCGCCCCGAGTCTTCAGAGAGGGGCGGCATACAAATCCAAATAATAAATAAACTAGACCTGCTCTTATTCTGATCAAAGAAATGATAACGGGGATGAAAGAGTAGAATAGGAACCATGGTAGCTGCTTCTTTACTTCATTATAATGTCCTCCTTATCAGAATTTCCATATATATTTCTTTTCATCATTTCCATATATTTTAGAACCACTGTTCTTTGATATTTTAGAATGAATATGGAAATCTATACAGCAGGCTATCCTTTTCAAGCATCCATGCCTAATGAATGAAGTTAAGGGCTCTTGAAAGTATCACTAGATGTGCGTTGTTGCACTGTTGAAGCCCAGATTTACCAAAACATAAGATGAGGTACAAATGGAAGGGAATGTCAAATTTTAATCAGAAATTATATGTATGAGATGTTAAAATCTGGCAAATAGGTAGCTGCTGAAACTGACAAAGTGAGTTGTCACATGTTTTGGCTGAATTTGAAAATTAAGGGAGACTAGGATAGATCTATTTCGGCCTTATTTTAGCCTCATCAGCTAGCCATACCCTCACTGGGACTTGAACCTGCAACCTTTGCCTTTTAAGGCAGAGAATTAACCTCTAGGCTACAGTATCCAATCCCTTCAGCTCTGTACCAGGGAAGGGTTACATCTTTTTGTGTCGAACCACCCTGGTATTTTGAAGGAACATATATATATATCAAATATATTCCATTTGTAATTTGAGAATGAGCCTTTGTAGCTCCATCCTAAATGATAGATAATATTTTGTGGTGGGCAACACTGGGGGTGGGCGAACAACTGGCTGAAGTCCAGCTTTAATTCTCAAGATGAATATAACAGATAAATTCCAGTAACATCTTATCCCAAACTAGAGTTTAGAAATATAATTTATGTAACTGTCATACTTTAAGAATTTGTCACTGTGTCAGTGACAGGGGTATGTGGATATATTTAAGTGATCCTTGGAATCTGAGTCTTGATATTCAGTGCAAAAATGACTTGGTTATTAAATTACACTTGACCTTCCTGAACAGGTGGCCTTGTGAGAGTTAGAAGAGAGATATCTAATTGGACTCTGAGAAAATATTCAAGGCATTATCTCCAGAATGAGTACAAAATACATATCCTTATATGGCCAGGTATGATAAATTGCTACATAATATATGTAGCCAAAAGATGAGAAATACAGGAAATAGTTTAAGGGCAGACTAGATGGATCATGAGGTCTTTTTCTGCCATATTTCTATGTTTCTAAGGTCAAGAGCCAGTTTGGTGCAGTGGTTAAGGTATGGGGATATAAATCTTGAAGAGTGTGATTCCTTGCTTATATGAAGTCAGATGAGTGATTTGGTCAAATCACACTTTCTCTACTCTAGGTAGAAGGAAATGACAAACCATTCCCCAAAAAATCTTGTCAAGGGACTAATCTAGGCAATCACCAAGAATCATAAACTGATTCAAATGCATCACCACCATCATCATCGAAGAGATACTTCAGTTTGAATGAAATCTAAATCCTGCAATGGAGTGGGTCATTGAGAACAGATTGAGATTAGCATAGATCAAAAGAAAATCCATTCAGTATTTGGTATAATAAAATCAGATTGCTTACTGAAAGCACTAATAATGAAACTAATGCTTAGATGTTTTGAAGATGTTTAGATATTATACAAAGGTGAGACTAATTGTGAAAACTCCTGTTGCCTTGGAAAATTGAAGGTAATTAAAAAGATGTCAAAATATGACATGATAGCTAGGCACTATCATTGGTAGTGTAAGCTTACAAGTACTCAGAAAAGCAGATGTTAGTAGTTCTGAAATAATAGCCATTTGGTCATGAAGAATAAGGAAAAAAATAGCTGCTCTTTGCTTTTTATTTTTTCACACACAAATAGAATTGGGCAACAACAAAAAGCTCGTTGTTAATAATAATAATAATTTATTAGATTTGTATGCAGCCCCTCTCCGTAGACTCCGTAGACCCATCTCCCTTGTTGTTGTTGTTATTGTTATTGTTGTTGTTGTTGTTGTTATTATTATTATTATTATTATTATTATTATTATTATTATTATTATGTCAATACAACACAGCAAACGAGATCACTATGCTGGATTTCGTATTTCATCACTTGTCGGGCGCTTTCCATGCACCTAGGACTGCATGATGTACCGGCGACTTATGTTTGCCGATCCCAGTAAAGCGGCCTTTTGCAATTGACAGGTGGAGATTTTGTCAATTCCGATGGTTTGCAAATGTCCGCTGAGATCCTTTGGCACTGCACCCAGCGTGCCAAGTACCATTATTATTATTGTTATTATTATTATTATTATTATTATTATTATTATTATTATTATTATGTTGGGGATCATTCTATTGATCTATCTCAGGTGTCCCCAAACCTGGCAACTTTAAGACTTGATATGCTGGCTGGAGAACTCTGGGAGTTGAAGTCCACAAATCTTAAAGTTATTCACTAGAAGTTGACATTAAGTTGGCAGTCTAAATTTGAACAAAGCTCAGTCCTGGAACTGAGATATGCTCTAAAAAAAATTGAATCATTATTTCCATGGCATGTGATCCCAAAGGTGATTTTTCAAGAGGCAACTGTGGAAGCTGAAGAAGCTTCTTGGATAAGAAGCAAAACGACTTTAAATAAAACCCAAAAAGTCTAGTTGTCTCTTGAAAAAGCAATCTTTGGGATCACAATGCCCTAGATCTCCATAGACATGTCATGTAATGTTCTTTTCAGGAGCTATATTCCCAAAATATCTGCATGATATATCATACAGATTTATACTGTATATAGAGCTATAAAAATTTGCAAAAAGATATATATTTGGCTCTGTATGTGAATAGCAGAGCAACAACAACAACAACGAGTTGGAAGGGACCTTGGAGGTCTTCTAGTCCAACCCCCTGCTTAGGCAGGAAATCCTACGCTATTTCAGACAAATGGTTGTTGAATATCTTCTTTAAAACTTCCAGTGTTGAATCATTCACAACTTTTGGAGCCAAGCTGTTACACTGATTAATTTTTCTAACTGTCAGGAAATCTCTCCTTAGTTCTAAGTTAATTTTCTCCTTGTTTAGTTTCCACCCATTGCTTCTTGTTGCCTCAGGTGCCTTGGAGAATAGGTTGACTCCTTTTTCTTTGTGGCAACCCCTGAGATATTGGAACACTTGCTATTCATGTCTACCCTGGTCCTTTTCATTAAACTAGCCATGCCCAGTTCTTGCAATTGTTCTTCATATGTTTTAGCCTCTAATCCCCTTGTTCCTTCAAGTCTTGCAACAATGCCTCAATTACCACTACAATTAAAACCTGCTGCTAATTCTCTACCTTTCTTTCTTTCCTTCTATCTTTCAGAATTATAAATTTCTCAGGAGACTTGGGTCTTTGCATGAAGTGTCCCAAATGTGGTGATTTGAATCTTTCAAAATGTAGCTCAGGTGAAAACTGGATTTGTTTCTATGATCCATTTGTGGTTTCTTGGCTATTTCAGGAGACTTCTTAAATATAAAGTGTTTTATATTATCCTTATATTTTACTTCGTCAGACTCAGTGGTTCAGTTGTAGAGGCAGTCACAGGAAAAAACATGCCTGAAGAAAACCATTGGCTATTTTTACCTTTATTGGTAAAGACACATCATGACATCTAGATATTTTCCCTGGATTTCATAGCTACTCTGCTAAGTGCTAGTCTTCACTGCTGCTTCATTGCTGTTGATAGGTAATCTTAAAGAGCAGAATCTAACCATCACTTCAAAATACTCCTTGTCAGTTTTAAGATCAATTGTTGTTCTTGTTTTAATTTGTTTGCTCTTTATATGTACTGTAATCTTACAGTACATATAAAGAAGAAAATAGTCCCTATTTTCACTTTGCGGTATAGGTGGAATAAGCACACGGACACAGAAGTGAGATTTATGGGTCACTTTTATTAATACTTAGAACCTGCAGAGGTAAAAGACAAAGGGGGCTGAACTACCATTCAAACATTTCTGAGCAACTATACGGCAAACGCCCCCTGCTGAGCAAGTGAGGGTCCCCTTGAACTTGGACATGCGTGTGGGGAGGCTCACCCACCCAGTCATTCATCTTTGGGCATGCGGTAGGTGAGCCCCAGGGGCATCTCACTTCCACATTTGGGCCAGCTGAGCCCTGTAACCATGGTGGGGAGTGACCACTCCACGGGTCCCTATCATGCTGCCCTGGCTGAGGGGGCCAACTACAGACTCGCAGGCCACAAACGGGTCGTAGTTATCCCACGCAGTCCCTCTCGTTGCTGCTGGCCTCTCCTATTCGGGTACCGCAACCTGACACTGCTTTGATTGCTTGTTCCTCTTGGGCGAATGCTTGTTTGTAGCCCACTCATAACACTATGCTCCCCCCCTGGCTGAATATTCTAGCCTGTCACTCTTGGTGCCCATGCTGTAATACCACTGACCTGCCCAGGAGACCTGCGATAAAACAAATTGGGTGGTTGGCTTATAAATGCCCTTAACATCCCCAAGATGGCTCTTCACCAATGGCTAGGTTGAGGAGGGGGGGCATGGTTAAATTTAGAACTACCGGCAAGTCCTGGGAAAACTCGCCAATTGCCGATCATGAGCCAGTACCCGCCTGCCACACAGCCCAGCAGGCTTACCAGTCCAGGGTGGGTGTGCGGGAGTGGGTGGTGCCTAGGCTGCCCTCGAACAGAGAGAGGGGAAGGGGAGCAAACACCCCCTTCTCCTCAGCATGAAGCCTGCTTATGCCTGACAAAGCAGAACCTGCGGTGCCCTGGACTGCCCATGAGTAATAGTAGGCAACCGACAGTTTTCGGGAAAAGTGGGCGCAGGGTAGTAGAGCCATAGCTGTACACGGCAGGGGGGGCTCCCTCCTCCGGCTCACAGGCCCACAAACACCAACGCTGAGGCCAGCCAGCCAACCTAATGAATGTCTGCTACTTCCCCCCCTCACTATTCTATTCTATTCTATTCTATTCTATTCTATTCCATTCCATTCTATTCTAATTCCTATTCTGGGTAATGCTTGCTTATCTAACAGTCATGTAAGCTACTGACTGTAATCAACTGTCCATAACAGCATTGGATTTTTATCATTTGTTGGTGAAATGTTTTGGAGTAATATTTCACAACAAAACAAGGTTACTGGGTGTTTATATTTGAATATCAGGATTCTTTGAGATACCTACTAACAGAGGTGGGCTGATGCCGGAATGGCTCATTGCGTGCAGCTCTGCAGCTCTGGAACGTTAGTGTGGGATCGAGCACAATTTTGCTTCCCGCACCTGTAGGATGCAAAATCTCACATGGGGCCACTCATGCGGGTGCGTTTTGGCAAGGTTTCACCAAAACGTGCCTGCACGAGCATCCCTATGCAAGATTTTGCTACCTGCACAGATGCGGGTCACATAATTGCGCTCGATTCCACACTTGCATTCCAGCACTACGGATCTGTGTGCAATTAGCCATTCTGGCAGCAGCCCATCTCTGCCTAGTATGGATCTTTCCAGAACATTCCAGCCCATCTCTGCCTAGTATGGATCTTTCCAGAACATTTTGATATATTTCAATATGCCTAATGGCAAGCCTGAAACTAATGGGTCCCCCATTCTTGCAATAAGAAATCACATCTCTGGCTTTATTACTTATAGCAACTATGCATAAATGCAGACAGCATATACCAGTGATGGTGAACCTATGGCACGGGTGCCACAGGTGACACGCGGAGCCATATTTGCTGTCACGCGAGCTGTTGCCCTAGTTCAGCTCCAACATGCATGTGTGTGTTGGTCAGCAGACTTCCAGAGAGCATCTAGGAGTATGGGGAAGGGTGCTTTTACCCTCCCCCTGGCTCCAGTGAAGCCTTTGGAGCCTGGGGAGGGTGAAACACAAGTCTACTGGGCCCACCAGAAGTTGGGAAACGTTCATTTCTGGCCATCAGAGGGCCTCCAGGTGGTGTGGGAAGCTGTTTTTGCCCTCCCAAGGCATTGGATTATGGATGTGGGCACTCACACATATGCGATAGCGCATGCCCATGCTTTTTTGGCACCCAAGGAAAAAAGGATCACCATCACTGGAATATACAGTTACAAGAATATTTTAAAACCACACTTAGCTACTAAATTCAATGGCATTAAACCACATTTGGTCCCAGTAGAGAGGTTTGCTGAAAGTTAACAATATATCTCTTTCCTCTCTCTGTCATATTCAATTGACTGATCACTATTTAAATAAGCCAACATTCATTCTCCTTGCTACATGTCCAAAGGCAACAGCCAGGATGGTATTTTCTCATTCTGCTTCTGGATTGAATCCCTTCAGTCTGATCTAATCCACCTCTGTTTTTCTCTCTGTCTCTCTCTGGACTGATGCAAGTTTTAATTCTTCCCAGTTGATTTACTGGGTGATTTAGTTTGCCTGCTGTTTTAAAACCTTCTGTTTCTCTCTTTCCATTGCTGAGCATCAGAAACCAGTTCTTGCTAATCCCATGAATCACCAAACTGCTTTTTTCTTCCCTGCTGGCTGTGAAGAATGGAACTCCGCTTGGTTGGGTACTGCAGAAAAGCTTCCATCCTTTATTTTGTGCATACTTATGAGTGGTGTTTATTTTTCTCTTGTGTCAAATGAATAAAAGACTACCCAGCACTGATTTTTGGGTAGCTCTAGGTTATTTATCTTTTCAGATTATCATTTTCTTTCATTGTCTAACTTTAGACTAACTTTCTGGTCTCCTGTCATCATCCCTCCTCTCCTAAAATCCACCTAGTCTTTTTCTTATATCTAGTACCATAGATCACTTTTAGCTCTTTCTTAAACCCTGAGCTTTATTTCTTGCTTGGGGAAAGGACTTCTCATGCATTTGAGGTCTTTATTTCACTGGATCTGCTATTTCTAACAACAGAAACTTTATCACCTTCTTTAATCTGTATCACTCTTTACACCTGTGAGGATTTTATGATCTCCGATCCTTTAAATAGCAGCTACGTACAGATTTTGCAATCAGGGTTTATTTTTTTCACACATCCTCCTACCAACTTGCACCCAACTTTGATCCTTTAATTCTCCCTCCGTTCTAATGAAGCCAATTGGATTGCAGGTACATGCCAAAATTGTGTTGTGCATCATCTTGTCTCAGCCAAATCTGGCCCTACTTAGTTTTTGTGAGTAGTCAAATTAATATATTCTCTCTGTGTGTTTGCATAAGAGAAAAATCCATAAGCATCTTTCCTAAAGCATCTTTGTGCTTTTGAGAGTTGAGGTACATAGCTATATACCCAAAGGATTCTGCACTCACCAACGGATTTTCATTTTAAGAAAATCATCTGCAAAGAGAAATATGAGCGGTACTTTAATTACTGCTCTTTAAAAATAAAGGTAAACAGGTCTAGGCAAATCTTTAATCTCTTCAGCCTTTGATAAATTCACCAACCCCTTTGGAATAGCTCTCTGGAATGTGCACTACTTCCCTTCAAAGAGCTTTGGAAATGCTGCACCACTTTGATCCAAATGCTAAAAAGCACAACAATGCATGCACAGAATCCCATTTGTTTTGGAATCAGAGCACAATGCCCCAAAGTAGAGTATGGCTGCCTGGACAGGCCTAATTTGCCAGAATATTTAAATGACTGACTTGCTGTTTCTTTGCTGATTTACTGACTCTGTTTGTGGTCGACTCCTTAATGACTAGTTTTTGTAAATGATGGATGTTTCTAACATTTTAATTTTTTTGTCCACATTGAATTAATGTGCATTTCTTTGACGTATGCTGGCATATGGTTTCTATTTATAACAAGGCACTTTTTTTGGATAGGTCTGCAGAAAAGAAGTAGCTCATAAATATTCAAATGACTGAGGGGTTTATTTATTTTTTGTCTTGCAGGGGAATTTTCAGGGTTGATACAATATAGGAAGCTAACACAGCCTAATGCCTTCTAGTCATATAGCTCAGTCTAACTCATAGCAACACTCTAGGGGTTTGGAGAATAATCCTTGTCAGTCCTGCCTGGAGGTGCCAGGAATAATGCTAAAGCTGTGTTTCATGACTCAGTTATAGTCATTTCCCTTTTGCTATTCTGCTTTTCAATCATCCCATCTGTGGGAAACTTTCAGCTTCAGTTCATCTTTATTTATTTATTTATTTATTTATTTATTTATTTTGTCCAATACAAATTGAAAGTTAAAAAGAATAAAAACATGTAGTAGTAAATATCAGGGAAAGGATAGAAGAAAAGATATGAAAATAGAATACGTCAATGAAGAGTAGAGGAAAGGATATATGAATGGGAGAAAAGATATATAAAATATAGGAGAGACAATTGGACAGGGAAAGATATATAAAATATAGGAGAGACAATTGGACAGGGGACGGAAGACACACTAGTGCAATTATGCTCGCCCCTTACTTACCTCTAAGGAATCTGGAGAGGTCAACCGTGGAAAGTCTAAGGGAAAAATCTTCATAATAAACACTATGCATCTACATATGTGTTCTACATATGGGTTTCACCAACACTCCGCAGCCTGCACTGGCTGCCGATCAGTTTCCGGTCACAATTCAAAGTGTTGGTTATGACCTATAAAGCCCTACATGGCATTGGACCAGAATATCTCCGAGACCGCCTCCTGCTGCACGAATCCCAGCAGCCGATTAGGTCCCACAAAGTGGGCCTTCTCTGGGTCCCGTCGACCAAACAATGTTGGCCGGCAGGACCCAGGGGAAGAGCCTTCTCTGTGGTGACCCCAGCCCTCTGGAATCAACTCCCTCCAGATATTCAAATAGCCCCCACCCTCCTCGCCTTCCGTAAAATGCTCAAGACCCACTGTTGTTGCCAGGCGTGGAGATAATTACCATCTTTCCCCTTTTTATTATATTTTTGGCCTTACTGCATGATAGATTAGGTTGAATGTGTGTGACTGCATACCTAGGGGTTTTATTATGTTATTAATGTCTTTTAAATGGATCTAATTTTTTATTGTTAGATTTGTAATGTATTGTATTATTGCTATGCTGTGAGCCGCCCCGAGTCTTCGGAGAGGGATGGCATACAAATCTAATAAACTATAACTAAACTAACTATGCATCTATAATAATTCCATCCATGCATGGAATTATTGAATGTTGAATGAGATTCACAGGACAAGGGGATTAGGAGATGTCATTTGAACACAAGTTTATGGGATACTTTGGAAACTATTTAAATGAAGAATGAAATAATCATAACTTTAATGAAATGACTTTTATTTATACAAATGCCATAATGGAATAGGATAGGGAATCTTGCTCATCCTTATTTCTATTTTTTTCTCTGAATATCAGAGATCATTCTCATCCATTCCCATTCTCTTTTAATTGGGAATTTTGGGCATTGAAGCAGGCATCTCTGTGTGAAAAACGTGTGCTCAGTCACATAAGTTCCATTCTTTATGTAGCAATTGATTGCTCATCCTTCCTAATTGCAAAGGATGTATATGAATTTATTTCTGTTTTGTATTAGGTGAGTAGTACTCAGAGGTGGCATTCAGCCCATTTGGACTGGTTCAGGTAAACCAGTAATGGCAACTTGTGGGTGGACCCGCTCCCATTCCCCGCGCTATGTCGTGGTTCTATCTCAAGCTATTTAAGCTCATTTTGAAGCTGTGTGCATGCGTGGACAGGCATGCATTTGTGAACCAGTGGGGAAAGTAAGTAAATACCTAGTAGCATTCAGCGTGGTTGATTAAGTTGAAGTTCAGTACATTATACGATTTTGGACAACTTATATTAAACAATACAAGCATAGACTAATGTGATATATAAACCACAGTTTGAATTTTACCTTCAGTTTTTATTTATTATTAATTAGATTTGTATACTGCCCCTCTCCGAAGACTCAGAGTGGCTAGTTTTGACTTCTTTACCCATGTGTAAAGGTTGACATAGAAAATAGAATAGAATAGAATAGAATTATTTATTGGCCAAGTGTGACTGGCCACACAAGGAATTTGTCTTGGTGCATATGCTCTCAGTGCACATAAAGAAAAATATAAATTTGTCAAGAATCATGTGGTACAACACTTAATGATTGTCATAGGGGTCAAATAAGCAATGAAGAAACAACCAATATTAATAAAAATGTTAGGATACAAGCAACAAGTTACAGTCATACAGTCCTAAGTGGGAGGAAGTGGGTGATAGGAATGATGAGAAAACACTAGTAGAAATAGAAGTGCAGACTTAGTAAAAAGTTTGACCCTGTTGAGGGAATTATTTGTTTAGTAGAGTGATGGCATTCGGGAAAAAACTGTTCTTGCATCTAGATGTCTTGGTGTGCAGTGCTCTGTAGCGATGTTTTGAGGGTAGGAGTTGAAACAGTTTATGTCCAGGAAGCGAGGGGTCAGTAAATATTTTTACAGCCCTTTTTTTCACTCGTGCAGTATTCAGGCATTTGTTAATACTGATTATTGCCATGCCTTTATGAGGGTGATTCAAATACTATATATGTATAAAAAATTAGGACAAAACCTTCTAATCCATGCCTGCTTGGCTTTTGAGATTTGTATTAGCATTTATTTTAACTCTGTGAATGCACAGTGTTTAAGTAATTCCAACGTGGTATTCTATTGGTATGGAGAAATTAATTAAAAGAAATTTACTTTCTCAGCTGAAAAAGCTTTACCAGGATTTAATCTGGATCTCATAGGCAATCTTTTTGTCTGCTTGAACAAATGCCAATCCTGGTTTTTAGCTGTATTTCTCAGGGACATCTTCCCTTCAAACATCCCTTTATGCAGTACAGTGGTACCTCAAGATACGAACCCCTCGTTCCCAGCAGCCTCCGAACGCCAAACCCGGAAGTTCGGGTTTGGCATTCGTAACACGAAAAAAGTTCGTAAGAAGAGGCAAATTTTTTCTGAACTGTTCGGAGGCTGCTGGGAAGCCGCGCGGCTGTTTTAAAAGGTGACAGCCAGGCTGGGGGGCTTCCCAGCAGCCTCCGAACGCCAAACGCGGAAGTTTGGGTTTGGCGTTTGGCTTCGGGAGGCTGCTGGGAAGCCCCCCAGCCTGGCTGTCACCTTTTAAAACAGCCGCGCGGCTTCCCAGCAGCCTCCGAACCCCAAACGCGGAAGTTCGGGTTTGGTGTTCGGCTTCGGGAGGCTGATGGAAAGCCGCGCGGCTGTTTTAAAAGGTGACAGCTGGGCTGGGGGGCTTCCCAGCAACCCCCCGAACGCCGAACCCGGAAGTTTGGCAAAAGTTCGGGGTTCGGGAGGTTGCTGGGAAGCCCCCCAGCCCGGCTGTCACCTTTTAAAACAGCCGCGCAGCTTTCCAGCAGCCTCCCGAAGCCAAACGCCAAACCCGAACTTCCGCGTTCGGCATTTGGAGGCTGCTGGGAAGCCCCGCCGCCCGGCTGTCACCTTTTAAAACAGCCTGGGGGCTTCTCGGCGGCCTCCCGAATGCCGAACCCGGAAGTTCGGGTTTGGCGTTTGGCGTTCGGGAGGTCGCTGAGAAGCCCCCAGGCTGTTTTAAAAGGTGACAGCCGGGCGGCACCGGTTTTTTTGCAGGGTTTTTTTTTTTGGTTGCACGGATTAATTGACTTTACATTGTTTCCTATGGGAAACAATGCTTCGTCTTACGAACCTTTCGTCTTACAAACCTCCCCCTGGAACCAATTAGGTTCGTAAGACGAGGTATGACTGTACTTAGTCAACTCTTGGACATTACCCAAAGAAGGCTCTTTTTATGCTCCTTTTGTTTGTTTAAATATCTTTAATTTTAGAGGGACTGTGATACTATTACTATAACTTTGCAGGCATAGCTGAACATGTGAAATGGCCATGAGATAAGAAACATCTTTCACACCATTTATTCCTACCTAAGGATACATTTCTTTCAGAAACAACTAATAAGCAACATGTTCTTTACTTGGCTTCAGTAACTCTGCTTTCTGGGTTTAATTGGCAAGAGCAAGTTCACAAGAAGATAATTTAAGAAGGATTGTGAATGGCTATAACTATTCTGGACAGTATGTGCTTTTACAGACAATAGAAAAGCAGTAGGTGCTTTCACAGACAATAGAAAATAGCAGGACACAGCATTATCACATAAGCAATGCAGAGTAGATTCAGAAGTTTGGATAGCTGACATTTGTGGATAGTGTGATAATCTACAGTAACCAGGCAACATCAGGAATATTGGCAGGCAAAGTAAGGTTTAGGATAGTTTTTTTCTCTTTTAAAAACTTGTTAAATTTATTTAAGAGCTTATGAAACCATTGGCATATATTGTCCTTAAAATGGCAAAAAAAAAAAAAGCCTTTAGTCCTAGCCCTAGTGTTACTTTTGGGGACAGGGCGGTGTTTGTGTGATTTAATGGCTACTTTTAGTCTAGACTACCTTGCTTAGTTTTATCTAAGTTTTTAATTGTTTCAATTTAACATTATATTTTGTAAACCACCCATAATCCTTGGAGTGGGTGGCTATAATAAATTTTAGTGGAATAAATAAATAACATAGAAACATAGAAGATTGACAACAGAAAAACACCTCATGTTCCATCTAGTCTGCCCTTATACTATTTCCTGTATTTTATTTTAGGATGGACATATGTTTATCCCAGGCATGTTTAAATTCAGTTACTGTGGATTGACCAACCATGTCTGCTGGGAGTTTGTTCCAAGCAGTAAAATAATATCTTACAGTAAAATAATATTTTCTCAGGTTGCTTCTGATCTTTCCCCCATCTAACCTCAGATTGTGCCCTCTTGTTCTTGTGTTCACTTTCTTATTAAAAACACCCCTCCTGAACCTTATTTAACCCTTTAACATATTTAAATATTTCAATCACGTCCCCCCTTTCCCTTCTCTCCTCCAGACCAAACAGATTGAGTTCATTAAGTCTTTCCTGATAAGTTTTATGCTTAAGACCTTCCACCATTTTTATAGCCCGTCTTTGGACCCGTTCAGTTTTATCAATATCTTTTTCTCCCCAGCGCTCCATACAGTGGGATCACAATCTCCCTCTTATTAAGTTTTAGCAAAATAAATACATCATCAATTTTATACAGGGCCAACTTCTACAACCTGGTCACTTAAAGATCAGTGGACTTCAATTCTCTGCCCACACATGTCAATATTATTAATATTATCTATGTCAATATTATCCAACTTGGAGGACTTTAATGTTAAGCGTTTTATGGTGCAAATTGGTACTATGTGCTAAGTTTTTATATTCATGTCTAATTCTTTAAAGGAATGTTCTTTCTTCTGCTCAGCCTCTTGATTGATTAATGCAGAATCAATCTTGATGGATAGATAAAAATGTGATTCCTCCAAGAGTCATTTGGAAATTGTGGAGTTTCCATTCATGACACATTTGACTTTGCTTCAGTGATTATATTAGGGCACTGTTTCTCAATCTTAACAATGTTAAGATGTGTGGATTTCAACTTCCAGAATTCCCCAGCCAGTCAGTTTAAAGTTGTTATGTTGAGAATAACTGTAATAGCGTTTGTTCTTGTGGGTCATGGTATGACGTACGAACACAATGATGTACATCAAAAGCAGGCAGAGTTTTTCTGGAAAACAAATTATTTTAAGAAATAGAAAAGGTTAATATTCCTGACTCCTCATATTTTTCTAGAGATTGGTAGCATCAGTGAGAGTATTTCTCATGTTATCAACATATCACTTCTGATTCTGTTATTCATCACCCTTGCTATATGTCACATGGACCATATGTTCATATTTTCTGCACTCATAAGTGCTTAGCAGGTAGTCGAGTTCTCAGTACTGCACATGGATAACAGAGAGGAAATAATCTATTAACTAGCACTTGGTTTATTCACAAGGTCAAGATAACTGGTATCTGGTTCTTTAGGTGACTCTTACAAGTGATGGAAAAAAATTGATCAACAAAAGCAGAATTTTCTCAGGAACACAATTTTACCTACCCAAATTGCTTCCTGTTATGATGCCAATTGTTTTCACTCCTGCTTTGAACAGAGCAAGGCATTAGGGAATGTAGCAATGTACATGGACACCACTGACATAATCCGGTGAGAAATTAATTAGTCACTGTTTGCAGTGCTGCTTTGATGAAAGGTGCCAAAAACAGTAAAATATTATTATACAAACAGCCCACATGGAAATATTGTGTATATAGTTGAATGATTTTCACTGATTTACATATAATTTATTCCTCATATATTTAGCTATAAAGGCTGGTAAACTAAGATTTAAAACAGTTTACATAATATTAGCCAGATAAATTATGCACCTAGAATATTTTACTAGTAAATTTTCATCCCTTTTGTGTTTATGAGTTGCCTCTGAAAAGGCTTTTCAGTTTTATGAATGTATCCATTATTCATGGAGATTTGATAATATTTTGGACAAACTTCTTATGTGTCCACATTTAAGTCCATTTATAGCTAAAGAATTGTAGCAACCTATTTCTATCAGGTATTATTAGCTTCATTGTGGGAATGTGCTGGCTTCTCATCAGATATACTAACTAAAGTTGGGGGAAAATCACATATTTGTTATCCCATTTTGCTCTTCAGCAAAAATGAGAATCTTAAAAACTACTTATTGAAGATGACTTTATACACAAAAATATCCCCTGAAAATATTTTAAATTATCCATTTATTGACTATTTGGGAAGCTGGACCAAATGACAAATTTTTCCAATGTTAGTCAAAGCAAGACAATTTTCAGTGCTTAAACTTCCTGGATGCCACAGTTGGAAAAAAAGTTTGTCACTAGAAATCCTTCTGGACTACAAAATAATTGGTACAGAAGCCCCAGTAAAATTCCCAGATTTTTGTCATCTCTTTTCTTTATAAAATACACTGCTCAAAAAAATAAAGGGAACACTTAAACAATACAATATAATTCCAAGTAAATCAAACTTCTGTGAAATCAAACTGTCCACTTAGGAAGCAACACTGATTGATAATCAACTTCACATGCTGTTGTGCTCATTCAATTTTGTACAGAACAAATTATTCAATGAGAATATTCCATTCATTCAGATCTAGGATGTGTTATTTGAGTGTTCCCTTTATTTTTTTGAGCAGTATATATACAGCACATTATAAGTCTTCTATTTTTTTTGCTGTTTTTTCTCTCATGAAAGCCATTACTCCCATGATCTCTCCAATTATTTAAAGGTATAAACTTCTGCAAAAATTAAATGTCATATTTTAATAGAATAAAGCAATACAACGTCCCCAGAAAAACTGCCACTTTCTTTTATAATATTTTCAGGTCTTTGTTTGGATGTTATAAAATTTCACATTCCATAAGACTAAAACATAGGAATGTTAGATGATCAAAACATGTGGGTGCTACAAGCATCTCATTTGCAGTTGAATGGGAGTTTTTAGAATTTAATAACGATTCTGTCTTTATTTCTGAAACTAATTGTTAATGAAAAAATACATTTCATTTATGATTTATTTCTTTGTCAAACATGTATAGGATTACAGTGATCCCCCGCTCGTTGCGAGGGTTCCGTTCCAGGACCCCCCGCAATGAGCGGGTTTTCGCGAAGTAGCGCTGCGGAAGTAAAAACACCATCTGCGCATGTGCAGATGGTGTTTTTACTTCCGCAGCGCTAGCGAGGAGCCGAAGATTGGGGGCGGCGCGGCTGTTTTAAAACGTCGCCGCCAGCATGGGGGGCTTGCCAGCACCCCCCGGACCCCCAACCCGGGTTTGGGGGCTGCTAGGAAGCCCCCCATGCCGGCGGCGACGTTTTAAAACAGCCGCGCCACCCCCAATCTTCGGCTCCTCGCTAGCGGGCAGGCAGGTGGCGGACAAGCCGTTCGCTGGCGCCGCTCGCTCGCGCTTCCCAGCTGAGTCCTGAAGCGAATTCGCTTCAGGACTCAGGTGGAAAGCGGTGAGAATGAACGGCGTGGGCGCAGGACGCGCGAGTGGGCGGCGGACAAGCCGTTCGCTAGCGCTCGCTCTCGCCGCTTTCCAGCTGAGTCCTGAAGCGAATTCGCTTCAGGACTCAGGTGGGAAGCGGCGAGAATGAACGGCGTGGGCGGGCGAAGGGCGGGCGGCAGCGAGGAGTTTGCATGGGGGGTGGGGAAACTCCTTGCTGATGCCCGCCGCTCGCCCTCCCGCCAGCAAGAGGGGGAAGACCCAGGGAAGCCGCCCAGCAGCTGATCTGCCGGGCGCCATCTACGCATGCGTGCCCATAGAAAAAAAGGGCACGCATGCGCAGATGGTGTTTTGACTTCCGGGTTCAAAAATCGCAAATTACCCTGTTCGCAATGGTCGGGGATGCAATAACCGGGGGATCACTGTATAGTAGTTTGTTTTCATAGATTTTCACGGGTATATGTATGTAGATTGTTCTGAGTTCGGGTTTTGCCCCTTGTAATATTTTGCATGTCTATGCGAAGTTTCGGTGAAATCACATTCACCATCATCAGGCTGAAGTTGTAAGCTTCGTGCTGCTGTAAATATAGTAGTTTGTATAAACATAAGATAAGTAAAAAGTAACTATAAAAGAGGACAATAGGACAATAGGACAGAGACAGTAGGCACAGTGGTGCGCTTATGCACGCCCCCATAGACAGAAAAATTGAGAGGTCGACTGTGTAATGCCTTTCTAGTGTTATCTTCCATAAAATCGATTTGTATTAGATTGTTGAAGTTGATTGTGGTATACTAGGAAATATTGGGCATGAGCCATTGCTGTTTACAAAGACTGAGCTGAAGAATGTATTAAAGAGGTTGGCTTTAACTATTTCATTGTTACAGTCTTTATTTGCAGAACATAACTTGCAAGGATGATCTCTTGATCATGGCCTTAGAAAACCATGTCTTTTAAAAAAGATTGTCATAATATTAATTAGAACTTATCAGGCTGAACAAAATTAGAGACAAATGCCTGGTTACTGTTCAAGTTCTAGGGTGATAAAATTCAAACAATTAGCATGTTGTAGTCTAAGACAAATCTTGCTATGTAGAATCTTGAAGATAGGGTCAACAGACTGGTTGGTGGTTCCTGAGAACTGTGGGAGTTCACAGATCTGGAGAATATCCAGGATACAGAAAACTGGTAAAACAAAACCACAGGTAAATCTGAAAAGGTCTTTACATGTGGATAGGACAACCTCTATCCTGACATCTTGATTTCTCTAGATTGCTGCTGCTACTGCAGACTCTGTTTCTGCTGTGATCAAGGAATCACAACAGACCAGTTACTCTCTGTGTAAATTTGACAGGATAGTGGGGAATGAAAGATCCTGTCAGAGCTGAAGAAGCTTCTTGGATGAGAAGTGAACTGTCTTCAAAAGAGAAAACAAGAAAGTCCAGTTGCCTCCTTCAAAATTCCTTTAGGACAACCATGATCTGGATGAGTGAGAATCTCTACTGAAACTTGAGGAGAAGATAGAAAATGTTACCCAAAGGTTGTTGTTTTTTACCATTGGTAATCTTTGGCTTTAATCTCAAATCTTTGGTCATTTGCTCTGGGCCTTTCTCGTTTTTTAAAATTAAATTTTATGGTAACATCCATCTTTTCTCTATGCTACTGCTAGCATAGCTCACTTTGTGGTAGATCTCTATACTCTTGAGATCTGTCACCAAGAGACGTATATAGTAAAAGCATGATTTCACAGTAAACTATCACACAATGTAGTTCTGAAATAGCAACTCAGGAATAATCTTGGAAAACCTGTCCATGTTACAATTCACTAATTGGCATAGTATAACAATCTTGCCTAATATTCATGATCATTCATGATCTTTAGATGACAAGCAATACACTTTGTGTACTCCACCAAAATGTAACAGTTTTAATCTTTTTTATAAGGATATCTGGGAATAATAATAATAATGACCATTTTGAATTCTTTAAGAATTCCAAACCTTGTTGGTTATTTTTTAAGAAATGGGGAGTTATGTCTTGGGTTAGATAGTACTAGCCTTTTTTATCAGGATAGTATCTAGTAGTCTTTTTGCCCATCAAATTTTAATATATAGAATTTTCCTTTAATTCTTAGAAAAGGGAAAGCTAGCAAGTTGTGAATGCAAGTATTTAACCTTATGTATATTTATTGGTAGGAAGCCTGGTGGGACTTACAGAATTTCTATAAGCCTTCTCAGAAAATAAACATATCAAGTAGTGTGGTCCATCAGCCCTTAAAATTGCTGTAAGCCGCCCTGAGACCCATTGGGATTGGGCGGCATAGAAGTCGTTAAATGAATGAATGAACGAACAAACAAACAAACAAACAAACAAACAAACAAATGGAAATTTGTCCATCAGCCCATAAAAATAGAACATTAAATGGAGGTGGTACTTAGTATCTCTGAGGTCTAGAATTGTTGTAAAAGCATTTCACTCACTTTGTCTTTTTGTTTGCTTTTTGTTTTCTTTATTTAGGGGAGGGAACTATTGAATAGCCATGCCATCCTTGCACCCACTTTTCGAATAGACTTCTCCCTGCCAGGAGTCCCTGGACTAGATTTTTGAAATACTGATTTACAGTATTTTAAAAGTACTACCTTAAAAAGAAAACCCTTATCTATCCCCATTCTAATTTTTGTGGGTATTGAGAAAAGAAGAACACACAGCTTTAAATGTTTGATGGACTGGTTAGGTATATAATTACGTGACATACCATCTTTTTGCATGGGAATTCATTTGGAATATACCTCTGTATAAACTTGCAACTTAAAATAATAGTTTTCTGGAGACGTCATCATAGCAGGTGCAAGGAAAGCGGAGAAGCAATACCAATGTCTCACCAATCTTCTTTGGAAGGGCACCAAGTGTTGCATTATTTTACACAGAAATATTCTCCTTGAAGAATCTGTACTTCACAGATCCTTGCGGTATATGGTTTCTGGCTTAATGACTTCTTAGTGCACAGTCAAGCTGAGTGAATGAAACAGCTGTGCCCATATGGACGATGGTGTACACATGATTGTTCTCATTGATTTTCTTGACTACTTACCTCTTAAAAATGTATTAGTCCTAATTGCTGTAAATTATTTTAGAATTCTAAGAAAAATGAATCTGGAATCTGCTCTGAGAAGAACTGCATGTAGAGATCAGGTCTCTGTTGGCTGAAGGCTTAAGAAAGAGGATCAGACATTCTTGCCTGAAGATATCTCACATAAATTCCCATCATTTATAGCTATTGATATGAGAGCTGAAGATTTTCCTTCAGAATAAAGAGGGAATGCGTTTCTAATTTATCCCAACACAACATGAGAAACAGAAACAACAAAGAGGAGAAGATGTGCATAGTTCTTTGAAATGAATCCTGTCTTTAAATCCTACTATTTTTATGATACTTAATATTGTTCTGCCGGGCTCTCTGATAGGAGCCTCCCGAAAATTCAAGGGTACAAATTTCAGACACACACACGTTTGAACATTCAAAACAATGTTCTTTATCACAAAAGTCAAAATAAACTAAGCACTCTTTTTGTATTGCAAAGAGCACTTGTCCCAAAACAACCAGGTAGTCTGTACAATTTCCCTTAAGCAGTCATTAAGTACTTAGCTAGCAGCTGTGAAGAAACTTCACACCCCTTCTTCCAACGAAGTGAGACGCACACACATGTTTTCTGCTTTGTTTTCAAAGGCGTGAAAAAGCAACAAAGTCCAGAATACACAGGATTCCTGACGAACTGTGATCAGATACTCTTCCACAATGGCCAAACCCACATGCTGCTATTTATAGCAGCAGCCCTAATTACTGGAGCCCCACCCAAACACAGGTGGCCTCACTTATCTCCTGTAATATGTTCTTACTTGGTCTCTTCTATGCATAATTCTGCGCTTGCGTGGGTCCAAAACATCATCATCTGAAGCAATAGAAGGAAGATTGACTGCCTTGGCTGTGTGCCAATCCCTCCTCTGCTGAGTCACTCCCACCTTCTTCTTCTTCCGAGGAAACTAAACTCTGAACTGATTCTGTCAGCAATAACACAGGCCTGTGACATGTTGAAGTTTCCCCTGCATCCACCTCCACATTCCCTGGGGCAGGAGCTGGGCCAGAGCCAACCACAACAACTATTGTCATTAAAAAAAAACACCAAACATTGTAAAAAAAAGGAATTCAAAAATTATCATATATTCCTGCTGATAACTATTCAAATTTTTTGTTCAGTGTAGTAAATAGGATTTAGTGATGAACTGTTTGAAACCTTGAGACAATTTAAAATTCATGGTAAATATATCAGCAAGCTTCATAACACAGAAGCTTTTAAAACCAAACCAGACTAGTCTATTTAATAATTACTGATACAGATAGCAAGGAATCCAGATCATGATACCATGGGATTTTGAGACTGAAGGATGCCAGTGCAAAAAGATAGCAAGGAGAATGTGAAATTAAATTTCAATTTTTTTTAAAGGGATTTTGTTAACAAATCAAAGAGAAAAAAAGTTTTTTAACAAAATAACCTTAAACATGATTATATATAATTAAATAAGGTTAAATAAGGTCCAGGAGGGAAGTGTTTTTAATAGGAAAGTGAACACAAGGGCAAGGGGACACAATCTGAAGTTAGTTGGGGGAAAGATCAAAAGCAACATGAGAAAATATTATTTTACTGAAAGAATAGTAGATCCTTGGAACAAACTTCCAGCAGACGTGGTAGATAAATCCACAGTAACTGAATTTAAACATGCCTGGGATAAACATATATCCATCCTAGGATAGAATGCAGAAAATCGTATAAGGGCAGACTAGATGGACCATGAGGTCTTTTTCTGCCATCAGACTTCTATGTTTCTATGTTTCTATGTTTCTATGTTTCTATGTTATAGTTACCAGTATATCCTCATGACATTACAAGTGTCTTTTAACACTTGGGGCAACAGAAGTCAAGGAAAAAAATTATTCAGAAAGTTTCAAAACCCTATTCAAATATATTTCATATATTGGTAATTATCATATTATTGAGGCTATCTAATTTTGTTTTGCATATTTCTGTGAATGAGAATACACAGGATGTGTAACAGGGGTGGGTTCCTGCTGGTTTGAACCAGATTGCATGAACCGTTAGCGACCTGTTGGTGATGTAATTTTGGCGTCAAGGATCTAGTTCTGTCTGTGCCAGTCTGTTCTTACTGCCATCTTTTTATCTGAAAGTTCCAGCCAATTTTCCTGTGTTTGGATGGCTTCTCCTTTTTCTGCACTTTGAAAAAAGCCCGCCTGCCTATCCCACGGGTTAATATTGACCTTTATTTCTTCACCCGAAACATAGCCGATCAGGTCCGCCAGTGTGTTTCAGGCTAAATCCATCTTCTGAGCATGCACGGAAGTAAAATCACATGAGGAGACGCGCGCACTATATGAAAACAGCTGAAATCTCATTCTCATGTGAATCCTCGCATGACATTTGGCTTGCTGCTCATGCGGAGAAGCAAATCTTGCACAGAGCCACATTGGGGATGCGCAGCTGCGCATGCATCCAGGAATTCCCTACCAGAGATGCACATTTGAAAGCTCCATCTGCTGCCTGTAAGTGAGTGGAACCCATCCCTGGGGTGTACGTTTCACTCAAGGTGTCCACAGAGATAAGAAAGTTTGTTTCTGTACGTAAAAAAAGAGTTTCTGCCAGAGTTATGCAGCATGTGGAAAAGAGTCAGATTGAAGAAGAAAAAAAGAAGGGTCTCAAAAAAGGTGTTTTTTTTTTTAAAAAAAACAGCAGCTAGTTCCCAGGTTAATAATAAAACTCCTACCCTCAAAACATCGCTACAGAGCACTGCACCCCAAGACAACTAGACACAAGAACAGGTTTTTTCCGAACGCCATCACTCTACTAAACAAATAATTCCCTCAACACTGTCAGACTTTCTACTAAATCTGCACTTCTATTGTTGAAGAGACGGAGTAACGACACGGACTCAAGAGCTGGATTTAAACTTGGTCATTTTTATTAACATAAATTAGCATAATTTAATTTAAATAAATTAGCATAACCACATAACTAACTATGACCCGAACAATGGACCTGCAGGGTCAAACAAATACTTCCGGGGCGGAAATGACGTAGCAATAACATTCCTGGGCAACATATGGGCGTATCTCGATGCTAGTCCAGGTGAGGGACCACTCCCTCACCTGAGACCCTGCCATGCACTTGCATGAGGGGAGTCCCGCCAGCTAACCCCTCACAGGGGACTTCCAGGTACGGGACCCAAAGACAGGTTCCCCCCAACTGCTCAGGTAGCCCCCACCACGAGCTTGGAGACAACCTGTCAATCATCCCCAAAGATGCCCAAGGGAGAACGCGCAGTTGCTAAACCACCACCCAGTTTTCCACCCCTAACCTGCCTACCCAAATGACCAGAGGTAAGCCAATCAGCCTAAAAGGTGCTAGCACCCCCTAACCACACATCCATCTCCCCAGTGTGGAATGGGCGAAAAAACGGTCTGGCCTAATGGGGCAAAGCCGCAAAAAATTCCCATTCGGCCCCCCTAGGGGCGACACTTAAAAGCACACTGCAAAATAGGGAGGGCGGGTGGGTGTCTGCTCTCAGGCAGCAGGTCCGGGCGAAAAGGCTGAGCCCGGGCCTGCCAGCCCTTATATAGGGCCAGCAAGCCCCGCCCGGACCCAGCAGCCAATCGGGCCTTGCAGGCCTGAATCTCGGCCGAAATCTCGCGTCGCGAGACTTCGGCTGGGATCCAAGATGGCGGCCACCATGAGGAGTCCGGTGCCTGCCCGACCCTCCAACAAACGCCGCCAGCGGGGTAAGTCCGCTGGCGCTATTGTTGAAGAGACGGAGTAACGACACGGACTCAAGAGCTGGATTTAAACTTGGTCATTTTTATTAACATAAATTAGCATAATTTAATTTAAATAAATTAGCATAACCACATAACTAACTATGACCCGAACAATGGACCTGCAGGGTCAAACAAATACTTCCGGGGCGGAAATGACGTAGCAATAACATTCCTGGGCAACATATGGGCGTATTTCGATGCTAGTCCAGGTGAGGGACCACTTGCTCACCTGAGACCCTGCCATGCACTTGCATTAGGGGGGTCCCGCCGGCTAACCCCTCACAGGGGACTTCCAGGTGCGGGACCCAAAGACAGGTTCCCCCCAACTGCTCAGGTAGCCCCCACCACAAGCTTGGAGAGAACCTGTCAATCATCCCCAAAGATGCCCAAGGGAGAACGCGCAGTTGCTAAACCACCACCCAGTTTTCCGCCCCTAACCTGCCACGGAGCGGGGGTCAGATCTCTATCTTGGCCCCCCGACTCCCCCCTCTAGCTGCGCCAGCTCACGCAGAGACCACTGCAGGTCCTGTAAGAAAATGGCGTTCCCCTGTCCTGACAGGTGAACGCCGTCAGCCCGGTAAAGCCGTGGCCGATCTACAGTGATGAGGGGATGGGCCACTACAACCCCACCTAATTCCCTGACTATCTGAACCAGGGCCTTATTGACTCTACGCCTGAGCCGGTGAATGGCCCTAAGGGAAATGGCGACCCACAAATGATCCCTGGGAGGATCGAAGACCACACCACATAAATGGCGGGCCACACAGCGTGAAGCCACCGCAGGCCTCCGCAAGCCTGGCAGGTCCCCTACAGACCCCCAAGCAGGTACTGGTCATTGCCCGAAGAGCAATACCAGCCACCGGGGCGCAGCATGGGATGCCGCCCTCCCCGAACAACTGGGCGCAGCAATGGGATGCTGTCCTCCCAGCACCGCCTGGGTGCAGCAATGGGATGCCGCCCTCCCCAGTACCCCCTGGGTGCAGCAATGGGATGCCGCCCTCCCAGCACCGCCTGGGTGCAGCAATGGGATGCCGCCCTCCCCAGTACCCTCTGGGTGCAGCAATGGGATGCCGCCCTCCCAGGACCACCTGGGCGCAGCAATGGGATGCCGCCCTCCCAGCCAAAGCGGTAGAAACACCCGTCCCACTGCACACCCCTTCTCCCCGGCCAGACAACAATGACCCAGCCACCACGACGGCAGGGTCCCCCCACGGCGGAACCTTGTTGCTGAGTGGTCTCGGAGCGCACACGACCCAGAGCAACACCGTCGGTCGTGTCCTGGCAGGGTAGAATAGAAGGGGACCAAAGGGGAACCTGGCCTAATATCCTACCCCGGACCCTCAACCGGCCGTTCGTACCCTAAAACAGGCCGTTGACCACCAGCGGTCGACTTCCCCGAATCCTCCGTATCGAGAACGCCGTTACCGCACTAGTGGCAGCGCCACTCGAGAACAAGAGTTCCCTGATGGCGGGATCCATACTTGGCCTGGCCAAACCCTATACACTAGCACCCCCCTAACTGAGGCAATGAAATGGAAGGCACTAAATGACCAGGCAGCCTGCGATCAGGCCCTGGCCCAGCCTTCCCACATCGTCACAATGCGAAAGTCACCAGAAATCAATAACCCGACCCGCCTTAGACAAAAAGGCGAAGCCGGCCAACCTGGACTTAATAGTCCAACTGAAAGGCCATGCTGCCTAAGCCGGACACAAATATGGCCAGGTACACAACTGGGGCAGGCCAGCTATAGGGTAACCCGTATCCTGCCCGAAATCCCCAGACTCCTCACCTGCCTGCTGCTACGCCCCCCAGAGAGCCAGGCCCCTTGAGAGGGCCGTAGCCCAGCAGTCCTCTACTCTCCCCCGCCCAGTAGCCCACTCAGGCTCCAAAGGTGGGCGGGAAAAGCCTCTGGCGATGCACGTGCCCACGGAGCCAAGGTCCGAAACCGGGACAACTGACCACGGGACAAGGCGTCAGCAACCCCGTTATCCAAACAGGGGACATGCCTAGCCAAAAACAATGTGTTCAGGGACAAGGACCTGTGCACAAAATGGCGGACAAGCCGCATGACCCTGTCACTCTTAGAGGACAGGGCGTTCACAACATGGACAACCGCTAAGTTGTCGCACCAAAAATGCACAGTCTTGTCCCTAAACTGCTCACCCCAAAGCTCTAGGGCCACTATCAAGGGGAAGAGCTCCAAAAAGGTCAAATCCTTAACCAATGAAGAGGCACACCATTCCGGAGGCCACACCGACCAGCACCACTGGTCACCTAGCACTACCCCAAAACCACAAGTCCCCGCAGCATCGGAGCAGAGCTGCAACTCAGCTTCCAAAAGAAGCTCGTGCCTCCAAAAAGACAGCCCATTAAAGTGGTCTAAAAACTCCCGCCACACGCAGAGGTCAGCCCTGACCCCCGCACATAAGCGGGTACGATGATGGGGCAAACGAAGCCCCTTCATCGCAGTATATAACCTTCTAGAAAAGGCCCTGCCCGGCACCACAACCTGGCAGGCGAAATTAAGTATGCCAGCCAGTTCCTGGAGCTGCCGAAGGGTGACCTTCCTGCAGCCCAGAACCGAATCAATCTTATCCCTGATTTTATTCAACTTGCCCAGGGGCAATCTAGAAGATTGCTCCTCTGAGTCCAATTCAATACCGAGGAAGGTAATCTTGGTGGCGGGGCCTTCGGTCTTCTCGGAGGCTAAAGGCACCCCCAACTGAGCACAAAGGGCTTCGAAGTCCCGCATTAGAGCAAAGCATTGCCCTGAACGCGCAGGCCCCGCCATCAAGAAATCATCAAGGTAGTGAACGACCGAGCCCCAACCACTACGCCTCCTGAGCGCCCACTCCAAGAAGGTGCTAAAACTCTCAAAAAGAGAGCATGAGACAGAGCAGCCCATTGGCAATGCCCTGTCCACATAAAAACCACCTTCGAAATGGAAGCCCAAAAGCTCGAAGTCGTCTGGGTGTATGGAGAGGAGCCGGAATGCCGACTTAATGTCACATTTGCCCATAAGGGCTCCAATCCCACACTTCCTAACCATGGCCACAGCCGCATCAAAGGATGCATACCGGACTGAACAAAGTTCGTCAGGAATGAAGTCATTCACTGACTCCCCTTTTGGAAAAGGCAAATGGTGAATCAGCCTAAATTCACCACTCGCCTTTTTGGGGACCACACCCAATGGGGATACCCTAAGATTCGGGAAGGGCGGCCCCGGGAAAGGCCCAAGGACCCTGCCCTCGGCCACCTCCTTCCGAATCTTCTCCCTAACAATGTCTTCATGTCCCACAACCGACCTGAGGTTGTCGGACATGAAGGCCTTCCTATTCCCCATGTAAGGGATCCTGAATCCCTTTGAGAATCCTAGCAAGAGAGCAGCCGCTCTCGAGCGAGGGTGGTAGTCCTTCAACCAACCCTCCAGAGCTTGTAGATTAATAGGGCTGGGCCCCTTTACCCCCAGCAGGTGGGGGAGGTTTTGTGGGACCCCCACCCTTCTTTTCCGCCCCCTTCTTGGGGCGAGGGCACACGGAAGAGGCATGGTTCCCCCCACAATTCCCGCACGCATGCTTGTACCTGCAAAAGGGACGAAAACATGCCCCCCTTGCAGCAAACTCATGGCACGCCGGGGAGGCCCCCTTCCCCGCTCCCCCCGCAGCCGCCTTGGCTGGCGTGGAAGCCACGGGCTCCTCCTCCATAAAGTGACCGCTGTTGGTCCTGTCGCAACCTTCCTTGCCAGACATATACGTGGCCTGGAACCAAAGGTCCGGCACCACCATATCCCAGGGCAAGGAAGGGTCATGGGCTATACGCATCCGAAAACCCTTATCATAATGCTGCCAAATAGTACCTCCGTACTCAAAATTAGCCCTGGCAATTAAATCAATATATTTAAGCCCTAGCCGGCTGCCTCTGAATCACTACGGATGCAAAAGTCAAGAAAGCATACAGCCATGAGCTGAAACACTTGGTGACTTTGGTCTTCTTCACCTTTTCCCCAGGCACAACGTCTTTGTCCTGCTTGGGGACCTCCCTGTTTAATAGGGAGAAGAGGTCCACAAACTCCCCCCGCCAAATCACCTCCTTCACCGAGGGGTGGAGGTGGTACCCCAAGGGAGTGGCTGGTAGCCCACAGGGGATAGCCCCAGGCTTGATGCTGGCGAACGGGTCCCATACGGTGGAGGTTCCCTTTCCCAGCATGCCTAGCCCCGGTGGATACACCAAAGGGGGCGGGGGCATAATAGCGTGCGCTGGAGGGACCCATCCCCCTACCCCAGGTGCTGGCGGGAAAACCACTCCCGTTGGGGCCGGCGGGGCCCAAACCTGACCGCATGTGCCTGAAGTGGACCCCAAAAAACTAGCGCCACTCCCCAAACCAGGCGGGTTGAACCCGGGCCCCTGTAGGGGGAGGGGCAATGTGGTGGCTAAGTGTGGTGCAATCTCACCTGCCCCATACGGGGTTGAAGACAGCCACGGGGGGCCCATCCGAGCGGGGCCCTGGAATGTCACCATCTGCCTGGACTGGGCCATCTGCCCAGACTGGGCCATCTGCCCGGACTGGGCCATCTGCCCGGCCTGGGCGACCTCATCTTCAGGATCCCTGCCCCAGGCCGCCGATGCAGCCGGGGGGAGCCCGCCCAGGCCCGATCCGGACCGCCACCTCTCCAATTCATCCAGCCTTTCCAGGACCCTGGCCCAAGAAAGAGAGGGAGAAACATCGGGTTGAGGGGCAGTGGGCAGAAACCCACCCCCTCTGATGGGACCACCCCCGGGGGGCCCTCCATGCTGGCCCGAGCCCGGGCCGAAGGCCTGAGAGCCCTCCTAGGCCGCACCGCTGGTTGGGCCGGAGGGGCCCTGGCTTGCTTCCTCTTTGGGGCCATCCTCACCTATGGCACAATGTAATGCGGTGAAGGAAACACTCTAACCCCAAATCCACCCGCACGCAGGCCGCAAGCCTTACCAGGGAAATGCTCTGTATACTAAATGGGCCAAAAAACACCCCGGAGCAGCAGAACTCCCACTACGGGGCACCCCCCCAGTAGCTGCAGGTGTCCCCAGAGGCCAAGCACTCCCTCCAACCCTGGGCAGGGCCCAACCGAGTCCCTTCCCAGCCGGGAGCGATTTCACCACTCCCCCTCGAGCCCGAGGGGGACCAAGGATCACCAGCGCCGACGCGCTCAGAAGCTCTCCGCGAGCTCCGCAAAGGCCTTTTCGCCAGACTCAAGTGCAAACAAAATGGTGGCCGCAACACGAGGCCGCTCCCAAAATGGCTGCCACGAGCAGAACTCAGCCGAGTGTCTGCTCTCAGGCAGCAGGTCCGGGCGAAAAGGCTGAGCCCGGGCCTGCCAGCCCTTACATAGGGCCAGCAAGCCCCGCCCGGACCCAGCAGCCAATTGGGCCTTGCAGGCCTGAATCTCGGCCGAAATCTCGCGTCGCGAGACTTCAGCCGGGATCCAAGATGGCGGCCGCCATGAGGAGTCCGGTGCCTGCCCGACCCACCAACAAACGCCGCCAGCGGGGTAAGTCCGCCGGCGCTATTCTACTAGTTTTTCTCATCATTCCTATCACCCATTTCCTCCCATGTTGACTGTATGACTGTAACTTGTTGCTTATATCCTAAAATTTTCATTAATATTGCTTCTTCATTGCTTATTTGACCCCTATGACAATCATTAAGTGTTGTACCACATGATTCTTGACAAATGTATATTTTATTTTATGTACGCTGAGAGCATATGCACCAAGACAAATTCCTTGTGTGTCCAATCACACTTGGCCAATAAAATTCTATTCTATTCTATTCTGATATGGCAATGGATGTGACCAATATCATTCCGGTAGAAAAAACAAACTTAGGAGATGGTAGCATTAGCCATGTCATGAGGAATTATTTATATCTTTTTGGAAGGCCTTCAAGTACATAGGAATGGTACATTTGGAATTTAGATGTGGTGAACATCCTGTTTGATCTCTTTTAAAACTCACTGAATCCAGAACATCTAAAGTGTTTATTGTTTTTATTTAAGGAGTAAGCTGTGGGAGAAGAATATTTTGTGGTGATAAACTTTAACCCACCCACCCCTCAAGTTTTTATTTATTTATTTTTATAAAAATGTCAAATCAATACGTGAACAGTGTGGCACTTGGGTGTTATGCATTCCCAGACAAATAAAACTAATCATATTAAAGATTATTATTACACTCCATCAACTTATTTATTTATAATGACAATACACATCCATATTAGGTTACAATCTATCATTACTCAAATATTCCACCTATTTCTCATTGTTACTTTCATTTTATCAAATAAAAATGTATGCATTACTATTCCCTTTATTTCTATCACTTACTCTAGCACAGGGGTCAGCAACCTTAAGCACTCCAGGAACCCTTTGGACCATCTCCCGCAGAAAACAAATCACCGGGAAGCCACAAAACCCTTTTGACATCTAAAATGAAGATACCACTGCATTACTTTTTTACCTTTATGCTATGTATACAAAACTATAGTGTGTTGCATTTATGAAATCAATGAACCGCTACAGAAAAAACAAAAAACAGCATGCAACAAAAACATTTTGAACTTTAAAAAAAAAGATGGGTCAAAAACCTCAATGAATCAGGTGCCAGCGGGTATTGCACATTGGCAATTGGGACACATATTTTGATGACAGGGAGCTGCAGCAGAGGGCTGAAAGAGCCACACGTGGCTTCAGAGCTGTGGGTTACACTTTTTTTATTTGCCTCCAACATTTCTCTCTTAACTCTCCATCTATATTTATTTCTTTGAAGTCCAATCTAAGTGTTCCTCCAACTCCACCCTCATCCAAATTTCTACTGAAGTCTCTGCCTCCACTTCAAGCTTATTTTTCTTGGAAGTCGAATAATAATAATAATAATAATAATAATAATAATAATAATAATAATAATAATAATAATAATAATAGAAAAGAAAAAGAAAGTATGGATCATCGACATCGCAATCCCAGGAGACAGCAGAATTGAGGAGAAGCAGCTAGAGAAATTACTGAAATATGAAGATCTAAAAATAGAGCTGCAATGACTCTGGCATAAGCCAGTGAAAGTGGTCCCAGTGGTACTTGGCATGCTGGGCGCAGTACCAAAGGATCTCAGTGGACATTTGAAAACCATCGGAATTGACAAAATCTCCATCTGTCAATTGCAAAAGGCTGCTTTACTGGGATCGGCAAACATAATTCGCCGCTACATCACACAGTCCTAGGTGCTTGGGAAGCGCCCGACTGGTGATGAAATACAAAATCCAGCATAGTGATCTCGTTTGCTGTGTTGTACTGACATAATAATAATAATAATAATAATAATAATAATAATAATAATAATAATAATAATAATAATAATAATAATTTATTAGACTTGTATGCCGCCCTGTTCGAAGACTCGGAATGGCTCACAACAAAATACAAAGCACAAATCTAATATTAAAAGCAATTATAAAAAACCCATTATAAAAACAGTCATACCATCCAATTTAAACCATACATAAAATGAGACAGTTAAGGGTCAGTTATGTCCCCCAGGCCTGGCGAGATAGGTGGGTTTTCTAAGTGTTCCTCCCACTCTACCCTCATCCTCTTCCTCAGGGGAAGAGCCTTCTCTGTGGCGGCCCCAGCCCTCTGGAACCAACTCCCCCCGGAGATTAGAACTGCCCCTACTCTCCCTGCCTTCCGTAAAGCTCTTAAAACCCACCTTTGTCGTCAGGCATGGGGGAACTGAAACACCTCCCCCGGCCACGTACAATTTATGTATGGTATGTTTGTGTGTGTGCTTGTTAATATAGTGGGGTTCTTTTTAAAACTATTTTAAATACTTAAATTTATTGAATTTATTTGGATTTGTACGATTGTTTATATTTTTTGTTGTGAGCCGCCCCGAGTTCGCGGAGAGGGGCGGCATACAAATCTAAATAATAAATAAATAAATAAATCCCTCAAATTTCTACTGAAGTCCCTGCCTCCTCTTCAAGCTTATCTTTCAACTCTATTTGTATATTTACCACCTGGTTTATTTCATCAATCACTATTATTTTCATTGTAATCTCATTTCTATCACCAGTAGCTCAATTTTCTTTAATTGCTATAAAAGTTCAGTTCTAGATAATGATTGAAATGATTAAAGTTTTTATGGGTAAAAACATATTATTTAATTATTTCCTATTTTAAAAGTAGTTAAGGATCATACTAAGGTACTAGAAAAGGAAGGGCAGTAAAAAAAACTATTGAGTGTTCAATAAATAGTGCATAAACTTACTACCCCCCACTGTGTCCCCCCCCTCATGGGGGCAGAAGCCCATCACTACTCACAGGTAACCCCTCCTTTGCTTTACCCAGGGATGGTACTTCAGCGGTGCTTAGGCTCTCTCCAGAGTGCACAAACAGGAAGAGCTCATCCCACAGAATACGGAGATCAGTTCCTCTGTATCTGAAATTGTCACTACGTGAACCGGAAGTCCAAACATTTTCTTTACATGATGGGATGAAAGGGAAAGTGACTTTTTCCCCCTTTCCCTTTTCTCTTTTTTCTCTTTTTGTTGTGGTTCTGCCTGAGCCAGATCAAAGACCAGCTGCGTCTCTGCTGGCTCCATGCCCAGGGGAGGCTGAGAGCGGAGAGGAGAGTTCTTTGCAGTCAGACAGTGCAGACAGCAGTCACGAAAGTGAAGGTGATGCAAGGCCTGGGAGCCCTGGGGAAAGGCTATCTCAAGCAAGTAGCTGTGATTCCCTGGAGTCCCTGGATGATGACGCACAAGCTATCATTAGTATGCGGCAGAGAGGCATAACTCAAAGGAGAAATCAACTGCATAGATATTATCAGCGTTGAATGAGGAACACCAAGGGGTTGGGTGTGGTCCTCATTAGCAGGGAAGGGTTTATAAGGCATGAGAACCATTCAGGCAGCATGGAGTGTTATCAAAGGGGAGTTGGTGCTATCTGCATTTTCTCTCAACGTTTTTGTTCCTGGCTTGTGGCCCAGCAGCCTTGAAGATTGGTGGGAGGTGTGTGTCTGTTGGCTCAACAGCCTTGTCTGGCATTAAGGATCCTGTGTTTCTGTATGAACAATTGCCTTTGTGTATCTGTTTGGAGTTCCAGTGTTTTCCTGATCTGTAAGGACATTTTCTGTTGGCTTCTTTTCTCTTTACCATTATAAAACTGTGCTTGGATACAACCGGTGTGTCTGGCTTATCTTTTTGGGTTGGTCATAGCTTCCGGAGTGACCCAGACAGAACACTTTTTCATTTTTTCCTTTGTAGTTTTCTTTTGTTGCTTGTGTTGGCTTTTATTCTCTCGTTTATAATTCTTAGTAAAAATTATTTGAAAAGAAAAGAGAGAGAATTCAGGGAGCCCAGGGAGGAAGGAACAATAAGAAATGGAAGAGAAACGCTCATCAAAAGTGAATCAAACATTCTACAATGACTAAACAGTGAGGCTTTGACTGCCAAAGCTGTCACAAGATGGAACAGGCCAACAACTGATGCAAGCAAAGACATTTAAGGCCAACCTGATTGATATGAAAAATAAAGCTCTTGCAATTATGTTTCCGTCCTGCCTTTCACGAAGTCTCCACAGCAAGATGAGTCTTAACAATGATGGATATTTCTTATCATGCTAGTAACCATTATAGCGACACTCACTGAGATAATAAGAGTAATCAAAACTCATGCTTCAGGGCATAAACTGATTGCTTCAGGGGATCAAGAAAAAAACCCTCTATTTCCTCTTCACTTAGAGTATTGCATATTAATATTATTGAACTATCTTGCTTATTCCCTCTGAAGCATTACTGAAAGCTAGAAATGAGAATTTCACTGAACCAGATTAAAAATAACAATAATTCTATATTGGTGACAATCATGTAAATCCTCCAGTTTTTTTTAAAGAGACATTAATGTCTCCATATTTAAAATACAAAAAAATTGCTCATGTTTTATAAGAGCTATTGTGTTTGTAGTTTTTAATTATTTGATTCATGGACTGTATAGTGTTGTGTAATTATGGTGATGTAAAAATACTTGAAAGAAAGAAAATATTTAAAAATACAGTGATACCTTATCTTACAAACGCCTCGTCATACAAACTTTTCGAGATACAAACCCGGGGTTTAAGATTTTTTTGCTTCTTCTTACAAAGTATTTTCACCTTACAAACCCACCGCCGTCTCTGGGATGCCCCGCCTCCGGACTTCCGTTGCCAGCAAAGCACCCATTTAAACGGGCGCTTTGCTGGCAATGGAAGTCCGAAGGTGGGGTTTCCCAGCAAGAGGAGCCTCAGTGAAATCGCAGCATCACAAAAACACAGAGGTCCAGGGGTGGGGTTTCGAGGACTTCGGTGTTTTTGCGATGCTGCGATTTCACTGATGCTCCCTTCGCTGGGAAACCCCACCTCCGGAGTTCCGTTGCCAGCGAAGCACTTGTTTTTGTGATGCTGGGATTCCCCTGCTGGGATTCTTCTGCAGCATCGCAAAAACACAGAAGTCTGGAGGTGGGGTTTCCCATGGAGGGAAGCCTCAGGGGAATCCCAGCAGCGCAAAAACGGGCGCTTCGGCTGGCAAAAGGGGTGAATTTTGGGCTTGCACGCATTAATCGTTTTTCCATTGATTCCTATGGGAAACATTGATTCGTCTTACAAACTTTTCACCTTAAGAACCTCGTCCCGGAACCAATTAAGTTTATAAGATGAGGTATCACTGTATATGGTTATTTATACCATGCATGAAGGAATTTATCAATGGTAATGCATCCTTGTTTTCAATGGTTTATTTTTTATTCTACAGTTTCACGTTCTCTATTGATATAACAATATATTAACTGACATAATCAGGGAAAATCTAATTGAATACAACATGTAACATCCTATCTAATTACTAGGATCAATGCTGAATGAAAGCTCTTGCAGTTCAAAGTATTGACAGTTGAATTCCAATTGAACATTACTTAGAAAATAATAGTAAGATCAAGTCTACCAAACTGGTCCAAGGTATTGTGTAATTGTAGAAACTCAAGTTCAGATTCATTTACGATATTCCTAGATTTTATTTATTTATATGTATCACACCTTTATTATTTTTACAATTATCTCAAGGCAGTGAACATATTCACCACACCGTTGACCTCTTATTTTCCTCACAACAACCTTATGAGACAAACTAGGCTGAGAGACAGCGGACACTCCAGCTGTATTTCATGGCTAAGGCGATACTAGAACTCATGGTCTCTGGATTTCTACTCTGGTGCCTTAATCACTGCACTAAACTGGCTCTTCTCTGGCTTCATCTATCATGCATATAAGAATTAAAACAATAACAATGATATCAACACATATACATACATACATACATACATACATACATACATACATACATACATACATACATATGAAACACAGCTAATATTAAATTTAATATTTAAAGCAAAGGTGGCAGCAAATAATACTTCTAGCTTCAGTGAAAAATGGATGAACCTGAAAAATTCTTTATCCATTTGGTGGGTTTTTTTTAAAAAAGGTTTTAATTGAAATTTAAACATACAACAAACAGGAGAAAAAAAATACAAAGCAGAAAAAGAAGAAAGAAAAAAAGAAAAAACACAACATTTAAATAAAAACATTAAAAAAGCACAAAAACACAACTGTATAATACATACATATGTGGATTTTTAAAAAAAAGATATAGTACTTTTTAAAAATTATGCATTCCTGAAATGTATTTTAAGTTGCTATGATGACTCCCCTAGACGTTTCCATGGATACCTTTTCAGATGTCAGCTTGAAAGAGGATGAACCAGGAGCTGAGTTTATTGATGGCTCTGAGCAGCCTCTGGAAGTGATTTGGCTGAGGCTTCTACTGGGAAAGTTACAGACTGTCAATGAGGAGGAGGAGGACCTGCCTTCTTTACCTGATCCAATAACACATGGAGTAGAGAAAACAAAAGAGCAGGGAAGGTCAGACAGACTTCTTGAGAGGAGAAAGACTTGCCCTTATTTTCCCCCCAATAGGTTTTATTTATTTTTAGTCCTTCTACGTCTCATGTCACGAGTGTTTGCTTTCTGGGTTTCATACAACAATGCAATAATCTTAACATTTTCCTTAATTAGTTACAGTTCATTATTATTTCATGTTTAATACATCTCTCACATTTCTTTTCATCTTAATGTCTATCCTTTAGTCTCCCCCCCCCCTTTTATTTTATTACTATTTTAATTCTCTTCACCTCCACCCTTTCCCCCTACTTTTCTCCTTTCATTCCAACATTAAAAAATGTGAGTATTTTCCCACCTCATACACTTCTAGTACAGTGATTTTCAACCTTTTTTGAGCCGCGGCACATTTTTTACATTTACGAAACCCTGGGGCACATTGAGCGGGGGGGGGGGGGTTAAAAAAAGTCTGGACAAAAAAATTATCTCTCTCTCTTCCTCCCCTTCACTCTATTTCTTTCTCCCTCCCTCTTTCTATCCCTTTCTTCCTCTTTCTCTCTCTCTCCCCATCCCTTTCTTTCCCTTCCTTCCTTCCTGTTTTTTGCTTTCTCGCTCCCTCCCTCCCTTCCTCTATGTCTTTCTCTCTCTCCTTCCCTCCCTCTCTTTCTCTCTCTCTTGCTTTCTTTCTCTCTTTCTCTTGTTTTCTCTCTCTCTCTTGCTTTCTTTCTTTCTCTATTGTTCTCTTTCTCTCTCTCTCTTTCTTTCTCTCTCTTGCTTTCTTTCTCTCTTGCTTTCTTTCTCTCTTGCTTTCTCTCTCTCTTTCTTTCTCTCTGAGCTTCGCGGCACACCTGACCATGTCTCGCGGCACACTAGTGTGCCACGGCACACTGGTTGAAAAACACTGTTCTAGTATACATATATGTCTAGTATTAATATATTTTACTTCACTTCTTTTCTAAACTGCATTTAAAAACATTTTTCCTCTTTTCCATATCGTTCTTACTTTTCAAAACAAGCTAATTTTATATTTTGAACAGTTAATTCTATCACTTTATCACATTTCCAACCATCATTCCAAATTAATTCTTATCTCTTTTGTCCTATACAAAACCTTGCCCTTCTTGATGGGCTGCATTGAAAGCTGGCTATTTAGCACAGCAGACAGAGGGGGACTTTGCAGGGAACAACATGTTTATTTCCTAGCTGTGTGTTTTCTGGTCCTTGTGATTCCTGCCTCGCTTTGGACTGACACTGTGCCTTGACTTGAATCGTGCCTTGGAAACTCTGGACTTTTCATGACACGTGAGCTCTCTTGTGTTGTGGCTTTAAGTTTGCCTGGGGGATTTATTTTGTTTGAGGAACTTTCAAGCGCCTTGTGAACTCTTCGGCCATTGCTCTGTAGACCAATGGTGGGTTCCTCTTACTTTCCCTATCGGTTCAGAAGTGCACGTCCGGGTACTGTATACACAGAAGGTTGTTTGCTAGCCACTTTCAAACAGTGGTGACCAGGGAACCAGTTTGGGAGTGTGGCGCAAGCTGGCCATCTCTACTGGTTCAGTGAACAGGGCAAAATTTCCACCACACAAACCGGTCCTAACTGGTAGCAACTACCAGCAACTACCATTAAACCACAGTTTGTGTGTGAGTGAGTGGGACAGTACAATTGCCCTTTTGTAATTTAAAAAAATCATTATCTGCCATCAAATCATGTGGACTCTTGTCAAGGTCCTGCCTGTCAACGACTACTTCAGCTGTAACCACAACAACACAAGAGTAAACAACAGATTCAAGCTTAATGTTAACCGCTCCAGACTTGACTGTAAAAAATACGACTTTAGTAATCGAATTATCAATGCATGGAGCTCATTACCGGACTCCATGGTGTCATCCCCTAACCATAGTTCCCTCTAAGCTGAGCAGTGAGCAATCACTCACTTAAAAATCATCATCAACTCAGAGTTTTCCAAACCTGCCCAGAAGCCGAGAGGGAAAGAGTGAGAGGGAAGGAGAGAGAGAGGAAGAGAGGAAGAGAGAGAAACAGATAGAAAAAAGAGAGGAAGGAAAAGAGAAAGAAAAAGAATGGGAGTAAGGAAGAGAGAAAGAAAATCAAAATCTAGTTTGAAACTAGCTCAACTATTTAAGTGGCATTTTGATATTGATAGAGTTGCCCTATTATGAGCTCACTGTTATAGACACACAGTACAGTATTTTATTTTGAAATTCTCTGAGGCAAAACAGGGTGGGTTTTTAATTTGTTTTATTTATTTATTTATTTATTTATTTATTTATTTATTTATTTATTTATTTATTTATTTATTTATTTATTTATTTATTTATTTATTTATTGTTTCTGTGCTGCCCAGTCCCAAAGGGACTGCCGCTCAGACACTATACTTTTCCGCCCACCCCCCCAAAAAATTAGAGGGAACACTGCCCTAACCCCCAACATTTTACCCTTAGTCTACCCATGGTTGACCTCACCAGATTCCTAAGATGTCAGTAAGGGTGTGTGCATAAGTGCACCAGTGTGCCTTCTGTCTTCTGTCCTACTGTCTCTCCTATATCTCTTTATACATCCTTCTTCTATTCCTATTCTTTTTTTCTATTCTTACATTGATTTATTGTATTCCTATATCTTTCTTCTAGTCTTTCATTGATTTAACTCACTATAAGTTTATCCTCTGTAACCTTCATCATGTTTTGGACTAAAAAATAAATAAATAAACAAACAAATAAATAAATAAAAATTCATAGATTTTCCCTATGATGATCTGTTGCTAATTGATTTTTTTAAAAAGTTTTCCAAAGATGCATTCATTGCAATTGTATCTGAGCCCATCTGATTGCTGATTCTCCTCTTCTTCTCTTTCCTTTCCCAACATTCGAGCTTCTCCAGAGAGCCAGATCTTTGCCTAATGTGTCCAAAGTAGGATAATTTGAGTCTGGTTATTTGTGCCTTAATTAAGTTGCACTTGTGAATTTATATAAGAAAAATGTGTATCTGAAAAAAAACACATAAGGAAGGTAAAGCAAGAGAAGTTTGTACAATAAAGACATAGCGAGAGAGCTTATATTTAAAATACTATTTATGGGAAAGTTGTGCACAAAAACCTCACGTGGCATGGAAAGCTGTTTACAACAGATGTGGAGTTTTTAAAAGTTCATTAAAAATCTGGATAGGTTAGAATATCACTCACTAATGCTGACAGTAAAACCAGCAGAATTTTTACTGATCCATATGTTCCCAAGTAATTGCAGTTCAAACCAACAAAATAAAAACAGATTAAATTCTCCTAAGATGAAGTTTCATCACAGTTAAATAATCAGGCTTTGGCTCAGATACTAATAGAGTATGAAGATTTTGAGTGAATGGTAATTGCTAATCTATATCTTTTTTATTATTATTAAACAGACTACTTACTGATTTGGCATATCAATAAGGTTCACAGGAAAGGTATTTTATATTCTTAAAATTTTCATTTTTTTGGTTCTGTTTCAGCTCATAATCTTCTACAAAATGAGGCTCAACAGGTTCCATCAATCAGCAAAAGTATTATAATAAAACATCATCTCTTAGATATCTTAAAGTACAGGTTGCTGACAATCCATGTATTCTTAACCATCCCATTCTGTTAACTTTTGTTCTTCAACTCTGTCCAAAAGGATTGACTTAGCTCCGAATGTTCTGTCTTTCACATAAAACAATTTAATCCATCACCTTTGTTGTTATAAAGATGAATCTAAAATTGTCATTCTTGAATTGTGCACGCATAGGGTCTTAATTTCTCCCTGGGCCAGGAAATTCAGGAAAATCTTATGTAGAAGACCAGTGCCAAAATGTCAGCGTTTATTAGCAATTTTATATTGCAGCTAGATTTTAAAAAGCAGCTGGTATCTATATTTTTTTGCTGACTGTTAGCTCCAAATTTGCTGACAAATGGAAAGAGAAAAGACTAAAGACATGCCATTATGTGGAAGAGTGGTGGGGAAAAAAACAGATGGTCATTTTGCTACTTTATTGTTAATTAGATGCTATTTAGGCTACCACATATTTCCGAGCTATTTATCTATGGCTAATGATTATACCAGCTAGGGCAGAGACCTGCAACCTACAGCTCTAGAGCCACATATGGCTCTTTCATCCCTCTGCTGTGGCTCCCTGTCGCTCAAAATATGCGTCACAACTGCTAATGTGAGACACCTGCTGGCACATAATTTATTGAGCTTTTCAACCCATCTTGTTTTCCCCAAGGTTCAAAATGTTTTTGTGGTATACAGAAATAAAAATGTGTTTTCTCTGAAGCAGGTCATTGATTCCATAAATGCAATGCACTATAGTTTCTTTATACATAGCATAAAGGTTAAAAAATGATATATGCAGTGTTTTGTTCATTTGCTGATGATCAGAAGAACCTCGATTTGGGACAAAGAATGTGACTTAGCCTTCACTTTTGTTGAGATCCAGAAAATTGGGGATGCATAATTCTTATAATGCATAATTCTCATAATTCTCATAATTATTATTTATTAGAAGACTTGTATGCCCCCCCCTCTCCAAAGACTCGGAGAGGGGTGGCATACAAGGCTAATAAATAGTAGTAGTAGTAGTACTACTACTACTAGTAGTAGTAGTAGTAGTAGTAGTAATAATAATAATAATAATAATAATAATAATAATAAAAAAATATTCCAAATGTACATACAGTAGCAGAATATAGCAATGAAAGGCAGAAACATCCTAACAAAACTCCAGTTGAAGGAGTGTACAGATTGCTGATAAACAATTGTGGTCTTTGTAACTCTTCTACACAAACAAATCTTAATAGAACTATATTCTATATTAACAAGAAGATTTGCCATTATAATGACAAACTGACTTGACTCTCTTAGCTATCCTCTATTTTGCAACTGCATGAGATTTGATCACATAGAAAATAGGATAAAATGCGCACATTATGGCTTGAGACAAGATAAGACCAGTCTCAGGGATATGGAGAAGGACAGTAAACAGGGGAGTCAGATTTCTTTGAGATCATAAATAACTAATGAAGAAAGGCTCTTCATCTTCCCACAAGTCAAAATATAATAATCACAGGGTACATTCAACACAATATAAATGGATTTCCAATTTCCCCAATGATTTCCTCTCTCTTCTCTCTCTCAAGCACATATTTATTCTCTAGAGCAGTGTTTCTCAATCTTGGCAACTTTAAGATGTGTGGAGAAGAGAATTCTGGGACTTGAGGTCCACACATGTGACTTGAAGACCACAACTAGAGTACTGCATCCAGTTTTGGTCACCACGCTACAAAAAAAGACATTGGAACTCTACAGGAAGTGCAGAAGAGAGCAACCAGGATAATAAGGGGACTGGATACTAAAACATACAAATAGTGATTGCAGGAACTGGGCATGGCCAGTCTGGTGAAGAGAAGGACCAGGAGTGATGTGATAACAGTGTTCTAATACTTGAGGGGCTATCACAAAGAAGAGGGGGTCACTAGAAGGCCAGACAAGGAATAATAGATGGAAGCTGACCAAGGAGCGATTCAATCTGAAAATAAGGTGGAACTTTCTGACAGCGAGAGGGATCAACCAGTGGGACAGCTTGCCTGTGGAAGTTGTGAGTGTTCCAACACTTTAGACTTTCAAAGGGAGATTGGACTGCCATTTGTCCGAAAGGGTGTAGGAACTCCTGCTTGAGCGGGGAGGGGTTGGACTAGATGACCTACAAGGTCCCTTCCAACTCTAATAATAATCTGATCTTAAACATCTTAAAGTTGCTAAGGTTGAGAAACTAGATCCTGCAACATTAACCTGGGACACATATATTTGCCTTCATTCACCCAGAAATGTGTTTCAGGGACAAAAGAAGAAATGAAAATACTTTTTCAAAAGAAAACACTCAAATTGCTGAAGAGAGAAGGAATACTTAAACTATCAGTAACATAGATAAATCAGGTTGGGTGGCTAAACCGGAGATTTCAACATAAAATTAGGAAATATGAAAAAAAATCCTAAAATGAACATTGCAAAGAAATGGAGGAGGATACTGAAAAAACACATTTTGAGATATTTTGTTCTAATGAAGAAAATCCAGACATCATTCACTCACTGCAGGCTAAGGAACAATAAGGGGTAAAGACAAAATAGTACTGTGTAATAAGGAGAAAATTAAAAAAAAGATTGAAAAAAAACCACTAAGAAATTCAACGCAACTATTAATATACAGTACTTGAACCATGAAGCAAACAGAAATCTAAAGCAGAACTAAGTGAATTAGAAGATAAGGTAATCTGGGTGTAAAAACAGCTTCCTAAAAGAGAATTCCTGGAAATCATGGCACATCATCAGAACTGGTTAAATCCAAATCAAAAGTTACAATTACAATTTTATGTGAAAAACAGGACCCAATGAATATCTGAGAGTTTATAAAAGATCCAAGTTCACCTCAATATCAAAGAAAAATTACTCACAATATTCCTCCATACACTACACGGTATCTGTGGTATAACATATGTAGCAAAATTTTGTTGAAAATCCTAGAGGGAAAAAGACTTTCCTGACATACAGATCAAGAAAGACAATAAGGCCTTTGTGACCACATTGCAAATATTTGTTGGTTACAGAACAAACATATGAATGCAAAAGGGTGTATATTTATGCTTTGATAACTATATAAAACTCTTCGTGCTGAACATGAAAAATTGTGGATGTACATGAAAGAAATGGGAAGCACTTGACTCATTTAATAAAATCATAACAATTAAGAAGACGTTTACAGAGACACAGGCTGGGTAAGGCCGCACTGTATCACCATGTCTGTTCAGTTTATATAGAGACAGTTTTGATTAATCATAACTTGGATGAAAGTCCAATAAAGATTTGATGCAGAAACATTAACAACTTGAAATGTGCAGATGACGCCTGCATGGCAAAAAAGGAAGAATATATAAAAGTTAATCTAAAAGTCAAATGGGAAAGTGAAAAGTCTAAATTCCAGCTGTAATAGTGGAAGTCTATTCCTGAGATAAATCTTTTCTGGTACTGAATTAGTCAGCTTGCCTGAGAGGTAAATGGTCCTGCTCTTGATTGGTTGGTCAAAATGTAATTTTTTTTCAGGTACTGAATCTTCCTTTTCATTAGTTAGAGCTACAGGTTAGTTGATTGTCAGATCAGATTTAGTTTTATGTCTTTCATGTCTGAATTTCTTGAGATTGAGTTTTTTTCTCCACTAAAGCTTGAACAGCTAAGAGTCAAGTTATGTCAAATACTGTTTGTACATTTTTGAACAACTAGTATTGAACAGGTCCAGTTGTTGTAACAATGCAGGAAAGAGACTGCTTTAGATCACACTTAAGTTTCAGAATACCTTTATATCTATTTTAATTATTTTCAAATTTGCTGTATTTTGAATTGTTAATTGCCATACATGCAATTTTTCTTTGGTTGGAAGATGGGGCAGAAATCCACTTTTGCAGCATTCATTTTGCTCCTTCCCAGATCTTAAATATATAATGATTGGATGCACTACATGAGAAGACACAGAGTAGATTCTCCTAGAAAATGGTCCTCCTAGAAGATTGATTCCTAGAAGTATAAGCAGCATTCAATTGCATGAATTAAATGCATGTATTGGTCCAGTAAGGACAATGGATCAATTCCTACTCACTTTACTAGTTTCATCAGCTGCATACTTCCAAATGCTGTATTTAATCAGTTCAGTGGCTTGCCACTTATATTTCCAGGTTGTTGGAAGAGAAGATTTGGTAATAATAATGGTTGTGGCCATTAAAATAAAGAATGTAAGGCAATAGATAAGGGAAAGAAGCAGCTGATGCATATGCCACAAATAATTAACATTTAATTGGTTGCTGCCCAGAGTAACTAGTTTGAGAGGTGGACCTATATAAAATGAATAAAATAAATTAAATACAAATATGTTGTCTTGTCTGCTTTTCAAGTCTGGATGCACTGGAGTCCATATTCTCCCAAACAGGGGAGTAATCTTTTTATTCCATAATCGGCGGGGAAAGATTATAATAGCAGCTGTGTAAATCTTACAAGCTGATGACAGTGTTTTTAATAGTTTCCCCAGCTTTAGCCAACAATCAGAACTGGGCCAGGAATTCTGACAGCATGCCAGAAACAAGATTATCACTTGAGCACCAAGTGAGAAATTGGCATTGTTCAAACAACAAGTTTACCCATGGTTAACTGTACCACGGTTATTTCCTTGCCTATATTTATATAACATATTGGATGTGTTTGCAAAATACAATTACTTATGGTTAACAAAATTGTATTTTACTCAGTTATATTTTCTGGGTTTTCATGGAACCACTGAAGCCCAAAGTAACCATATGGACACCAGGCTAAGGTAAATATGGCTAGCTTTTGGTTCAGCTTATTGTGTGAACACAGCCACTCTGTCTGATTAAGAGGTAGCCTATTATGTGTTGTGATTCAGCCTGAGGCTCCTCAGGGACTGGCTGCGTCTCTGCTGGATCCAGGCCCGGAGGAGAAGGACAGTGAACAGGAGGGGGAGGACCAGGCAGACGGGGAAGAGGAAAGTCAGGAAGAGGATGAGGGGGAGCAGCCTGAGAGCCCCGGGGGGGGGGGGGGCTCTCCCCAGCCAGTAGCCTGGCCTCGTTGGATGAGGAAGCACAGGCTATAATTGACATGAGACAGCGACGTGCAGCTCAGAGATGGGACCAATTAGAAAGGTATTGGCATCACTGAATTGGCAACAGCTGGGTTTGGGTGTGGTTCTCCTCAGCAGGGTTTAAAAGGCAGGCAAGCGTTATCAACTGGGAGTTCTGTGACCCTGCTTTGCTTCTCGGCATCTCTGATCTTGGTTTGTGGCCTAGAAGACTGGAAGACTTGGGGGAGGCGTATGTTTGTTATCTCCAGCGTTGTTTTTGACAGCAAGAATCCTGTTTTACTTCATGGCCTTCGTTAAACATCTTTGAAGTTCCAGCGTGTTCCTGTTTGTAAGGACATTTTCTGTTACCTGTGTTTGCTTTGAATTCTATAAACTGCCTTTGATTTTTACCAGTGTGTCTGGCTTCTCTTTTTGGGTTGGTGTTTGCCTCTGGAGGGACCCAGACAGAACATTATGTACCCAAGGGCCCAGTAATGTCTTCCCCTACCTGCTCTAGCCTTAATCCTAACAGTAGACACAAAGTACAATAACTTAATTTTTGTGTCTGTAACTTCTTTTTTCAACAACCTGCACTATTTTCTGTCTATTGTTTCTTTTCCTTTGTTGCCACCTTATTTTCTGAGCTTTGCTTTCTAGAATCAAGAGTAAAGTCTATTTCTCTTTCTCCAAGCCTTTCTGAATTGGAATTCATGCTGGCACACTGAAGTTTCCAATTTGGAATCCAATGCACTCACTTTTACTGTGCCATAACAAATGTTCATTTGGAAATATTGCCCTGTTATACTACACAGGAATCTAGATGTATGATCCTCTGGTGACTGCTTCAGTGCACCTACATTTATGCCAAACCTAAGAGAGGTAAAAAGACAGAATATATTAAAAATTATAACTGAACTGACTGAGCACTAATAGCAAAAGTATTTCTTTAGGTACATACATTTCCTTCTTGCTTTGCTTTTTCTGTAAAGATTTGTTTACAGTAAACAAAGCAACAGATTGCTTCCACATAGCCTCACTATCAGTTTCTACTGGCCTGATTTGAACAAACAGAATATCTCCGGGACCGCCTTCTGCCGCACGAATCCCAGCAACCAATTAGGTCCCACAGAATTGGCCTTCTCTGGGTCCCGTCGACTAAACAATGTCGTTTGGCGGGTCCCAGGGGAAGAGCCTTCTCTGTGGCAGCCCCGACCCTCTGGAACCAGCTCCCCCACCCTCCTTGCCTTCCGCAAACTCCTTAAAACCCACCTCTGCTGTCAGGCATGGGGGGACTGAAATATCTTCCCCAGGCCTATACTGTTTATGTATGGTATGTTGTGTGCATGTTTTTTTTAAACTATGGGTTTTTAGCTTTCTAATTATTGAATTTGTATTATATATTGTTTTCTGTTACTGTTGTGAGCCGCCCTGAGTCTGCGGAGAGGGGCGGCATACAAATTAAATAAATAAATAAATAAATAAATAAATAAATAAATAAACAAACAAACAAACAAACAAACAAACAAACAAACAAACAAACAAACCACAATGCTGTAGTTTAAAGTTGAGACAAAAGAAAAAGTCAGATTCCACTGGCTACAAGGGGTCATGACATTATTCTGCTCACTGAATAGAAATACAATAACAACATGGGATTGTGGAGGAACATGAAACAATATGCTAGGGAAGAGACAATACCAACACCTGAGAAAACCATTGCATTTTTTTTTCAGAATATAACCTCCAATGTTTAGCTATTTGGGACAAATTTTTACCTTCATAAAATGGCTAATATGAGACTTCCAGTTCCTCCTTCAGCAAGACCGGAAGCTGAGACCACGACCTCCATGACCATCTCCAAACACTCCATGCCTGAGGGTCTGAATTCAGATTTAAGCGCCCCCTGTAGAAGAAGCAAAGCAAAGGGGGACTGCTAGGAGGGTAGAGGAGAGCTGCATCTCTCTTCCCCGAGCTGGCAAGCCCCTAGATGACGGTGTGGAGCTGCATCAGCAAACATGGCTGCCACGAAGCTGAAGGAGGACCAGTATTAACAAGACTGAGCAGGAGGGAAATGAGTGATTTGCAATCTGGGATATAAAGGACTGTTTGCTTTTCAAAACAAAACCCCAAAACCTGAGGGGGACATATAAGGAAGCTAAACATTTGCAGCAGGTCAAGGGTGCTAAAATTGTGGGGAATAATGTTTGGAAACCAGGAGGAAAACAAAAAGTTTTTATTGGAAGATTTAAAAGAAGATGTGTTTTTGGAATGATATTATTTTAAAGAAATATTTTAAAGAAGAAAACATTGACACTTGAATTGGAAGCTGTCTTTGACTTAATATAAATTATTTATTTATTTATTCGATGTTTATGCCGCCCTTCTCCTCAGACTCAGGGCGGCTTACAACATGTTAGCAATAGCACTTTTTTAAAAAAAACAGAGCTAGGCTATTGCCCCCACAATCCGTGTCCTCATTTTACCCACCTCGGAAGGATGGAAGGCTGAGTCAACCTTGAGCCGGTGATGAGATTTGAACCGCTGACCTTCAGATCTACAGTCAGCTTCAGTGGCCTGCAGTACAGTACTCTGCCTGCTGTGCCACCCCGGCTCATAAATTGGCTATTATATGTACTGGTTTTATAAATATAAAGTAATGAATTGAGAGCATAGAATAATGAAGAGGAATTTCTGATTTGAAGCAGGAGTGCCATTTTTTGGGGGAAAAGAGAAGGTATAACTCTTGGGATTTTTCTTTGTATTGCACAGATAATATGGATTGAAATTTGCTGCAAAAATGATTCCATCTGGACATAAAAATGTAGAATACATACCCCAGGATACTAAGACTATTGTAAACAATCAGTGTGTAGGAATAAAATAAATATTTCAAGTTATGGATTGTATAGAACTGAAACTAGAACATATAATGCAAAAAATAACAAATGCCGTTCAGGCAAACGAGGAAAAGATGGAGAACTTTGGAAGAATGAAAGAAACAGAGGGTCCAAGAAACAAGCTACAAGAAAGAAAGTACAACAAAGGGATGATTGAAATACGGAGGATGAAAAAGGTAGCAATTCTAGTAGGGAATGATAAGGAAGGAAAAGAAAGCTAGAAGTGGAAGGAAAGAAAAAAAACTAGAAAAAATGAAAGTAATATCAGACAACAAAACAGGAAAAAGAGAAGAGAGAAAGATAGAGACTAGCAAAAAAAAAGGAGTTAAAGACTTTGACACTCATGGTATACATGGTATGCAGTAGATTGAACCCACTGTATTCCAGTAAATTTAGAGTCTTTGAGTATTTCATCCTCATGCACTTTCCCTACAACTCCCAGGAAGATAAAAATGCTGCCACTCCTTTTCTCCAGAGAAATCTATTTCTGTCGTGGTTTATTGAGGAAGCTAGTCCTTGTCCTTTTTACTAGTTGATCTGACAGAGAGCCTACCCAAAAGCTTTTCTAGACAGAAGTATAGTCAAATCATTTAAGAGTTCAAGTATTTGTTACACCAAATAAGTTTAAACAATTAGAAGTTAAAAAGTACAAAAAAGACCACCTCCAAACAAATAATGACCTTTGGAAAATTTGATTTTGGCCCACTGTTTCTTTCTTTTGGATTCACTCTATAATTTCCACATTTAAATCACAGCCCATTAAATAAAATCAAAATTCTAATCCACAAGTTGCTTTACTATTCTACACTTTGCTGTATTCTACAGTTTGCTATATCATCATGGACATATGTGAGTTCTGGCCTCTTTGCTTACATGGTGTTGTGGTTCAGCCTGAGGTTGCTCAGGGACCGGCTGTGTCTCCTCTGGCTCCATGCCCGGAGGAGGATGACAGCGCAGAGGAGGGGGCTGAACAGTCGGACGGGGGAGAGGAAAATCAGGAATGGGATGAAGGAGAACAGCATGAGAGCCCGGGGGGGGGGGCTCTCCCCAGCCAGTAGCTTGGAGTCATTAGGTGATGATGCACAAGCTGTCATTGACATGAGACAGAGACGTTCAGAGCAACGAAAGGAGCAGTTAAAGAAATATTATCACCATTGAATTAGAAACAGCTGGGTTTGGGTGTGGTCCTCATCAGCAGGGTTTAAAAGGCAGGCAAGCCCTTGAAGCCATGTGGAGTATTATCAGCTTGGCATGGCGTTATCCTGTCTTGTTTCTTGGCGTCTCTGTTCCTGGCTTGTGGCCCAGCAGCTTTGGAAGATCCGTGGGAGGTGTCGGTCTGCTATCTATAGCCTTGGCTTGGCAGCAAGAATTCTGTATTGCTGCATGGACTTTTGGCCTTCATGGATATATCTGAAGATACAGCATTTTCCTATTTGTAAGGACATTTTCTGTTACCTGTGTTTTTCTTGAATTTTATAAAACTGCCTTTGCCTTTTACCAGTGTGTCTGGCTTCTCTTTTTGGGTTGGTATTGGCTTCTAGAGTGACCCAGACAGAACACATGGATATTTATGCAATCTGCTTGGGAAGAGCCCCGAAGGATAGACAACAATGACAAAATGGAGCTCTCCCCTTCTTCTTTTTGAAAACTTCATCAAGGGGGGGGAGGAACTGTCATTTCAGACTTTCTCATTTGCATATGATTTTCCTAGACTAATAATACTCTCTTTGCTCACTACATGGATTGACTATTCAATTCATTAACTCTACCAGTATCTGAACTCTTGGAATGGCACTTCTCTCACTCTTTTGGGTCTGATAATCTGAACATTAAAACTATGATTCTGCATAGTTGCGACTGTAATAATAAGTAGTTGTTCCTGACAGCAGTATTAAAAACAGCAGTGTCAATTTCTTTTTAAGCTGGAATAAAGATGACAAGAGTAGAGAAGCTGAGATTCAAGGTAAGGCAGAGCAAGTCTTTTAAAATGATTATTTAATTACATAATGGCCTAATGTGGCTATTTATAATTAATGGAAGCTGTAAGCAGGAAACTTTTATTCCACAGTTAATAGTTGACAGTTTCTGTCATTACTGTAGTGCATTTTTTGTATGACCTTTAGCTTACACAAGAAAGCAGGCTGCTGATATAGTGGATCAGCAACGCTGCGAAAAAGCAGGAAAGTCAAGGGAAAACCTAAAAGATCTACGGCAACATGACATTACATAGCTACAGTGGATATCAAAACAAGGACTATGTCAAAATTAGAAAGAAAGAAAGAAAGAAAGAAAGAAAGAAAGAAAGAAAGAAAGAAAGAAAGAAAGCATTTAGGGTCCACTCACTAGTTTATCACTTCTTGCAAGTATGATACTCATGGGTCAAAATGAAGCTCTCATTATATCATACGGGTTGCCTTCATGTTTTCTTAGAGTTTCAAGAGAATTCTTCTAATCCCTGAACAGTACTAGAATTCTCACAGCATCCTGGGAAAATGGTTGTCCAGTTTTCTTGAAAATTTTCAATGATGGAATGTGCATGGCTTCAGTGGCCTTTCCACTGTTTAATTCTCAGCTCTCCGAAGTAGACTAGACCATGAAATCAGGATGTCTACAACTACTTTTACTGAGATTGACTATTCTGGAGTTTCTTAAAAATTTCAGCCAATGGTTTTGTGATAACACAGCCTACAGTTCTTTTGGTGGCACAGTATTTCAGGCTGACTCTGCCTACAATCAGGAGTTCTACCCTGGCTCAAGGTTGAATCAGCCTTCCATCCTTCCAAGGTTGGAAAATGAGAACCCAGATTGTTGGGGGCAATATACTGGCATTGTAAGCCAAGAATGCAGCTGCGAGAGCAATCATGGGCTTTCCCAAAAATGCCCATGTCACACCAACACTCCGCAGTCTGCATTGGTTGCCGATCAATTTCCGGTCACAATTCAAAGTGTTGGTTATGACCTATAAAGCCCTTCATGGCACCAGACCAGATTATCTCCGGGATCGCCTTCTGCCACATGAATCCCAGCGACTGATTAGGTCCCACAGAGTGGGCCTTCTCCGGGGCCCGTCAACTAAACAATGTCGTTTGGTGGGACCCAGGGGAAGAGCCTTCTCTGTGGCGGCCCCAGCCCTCTGGAACCAACTCCCTCCAGAGATCAGAATTGCCCACACCCTCCTTGCCTTTCGTAAGCTCCTTAAAACTCACCTCTGCCATCAGGCATGGGGGAACTGAGATGTTCTTCCCCCTGGGCCTCTACAGTTTATGCATGGTATGTTTGTATGTATGTTTGGTTTTATAAATACGGGTTTTTAGTTGTTTTATTATTGGATTGCTATATATTGTTTTTATTACTGTTGTTAGCCGCCCCGAGTCCACGGAAAGGGGTGGCATATAAATCCAATAAATAAATAAATAAATAAATAAATTTATAGAGAGTGCTCTAAATATATACTGTAAGTCTAATTAGCTATTACTATTGCTAATACCCTGAAGTGTAATCATTGGGTATATAATTCATTCAGAACAACCTGAATCCATTTGGAATTTAACAATGATAAATCTAATAAACTTGATTTAGATTTGATTTATTGGATTTATATGCCGCCCCTCTCCGCAAACTTAAGCATGTAAATCTAGCAATAGATCCCACTGAATTTCCATGGCTGTTCATGTATGTGAAAGAAAACCAAATGTGAGTTATTGTTACCCTTGCTTTTTGGTTTCTTGCTTCCTGATGGTTAACATCATTTGAAATAATAATTCAATACCCAAAATTGGTTTAGCTCCTTTCAGTTTTGAACCATCCAATTACTTCTGGTCCAACAGTTTCTGTGACATGGATAGATATTGCTTGAGAAGTCTCCTAAAATTCATTAGTTGCTTAGGTATCATAATTCTGAATTCAAAAGTTTCACCTAGCACACAAAGCAACATGTGGATGACATGTAACCAGTGCAACAGTGTTTTATAACCAGGCATAAACAATTAGTCCCTAGTGCTTTCTAGCTTGCTTGTTTGTTTGTTTGCAGGTGTTTCATTACCTGATTAGATAATAGCTTCAGTAGAAGCAGGGTTTGTTCTCTGTTTATGTGCAACAGCTTGTCCTGTCAATGTTGGAGGGAGTCTACTGAGGAGTAAACATCCACACCAACAGTAATGGAACAAGCTACTGTATATAAAAAAGAAACAAACCCCACACTCAGTAGAATGAACCAACTCAGGGAATGAAATATATAACACAGACATACAAACCTATGTCATGGGTGCCACAAGTGGCACGCAGAGCCATATCTGCCGGCACACGAACTGTTGCCCTAGCTCAGCTCCAATGTGCATGTGTGTGCCATCCAGCTGATTTTGGGCTCACACAGAAGCTCTGGGAGGGTGTTTTTGGCATCCAGAGAGCCTCCAAGGGGATGGGGGAGGGCGTTTTTATCCTCTCCTGGCTTCAGGGAACCCTTGGAGCCTGGGAGAGTGAAACATGAGCCTACTGGGCCCATCAGAAGTTGGGAAATAGGCTGTTTCCAGCCTTCAGAGGGCCTCCAGGGGGCAGGTAGCTGTTTTCACCCTCCCCAAGCATGGAATTATGGGTGTGGGCATTCGCGCATGCGCAATATTTATTTATTTATTTATTTATTTATTTATTTATTTATTTATTTATTTATTTATTTCTTAGATTTGTATGCCGCCCCTCTCCGAAGACTCGGGGCGGCTCACAACACGTGGAAACAAATCATAAATAATCTAACAAATTTAAAATTAAAAGATTTAAAAGACCCCATATACTAACAGACATACACACAAGCATACCATATATAAATTAAACATGCCCAGGGGAAGATGTTTCAGTTCCCCCATGCCTGACGACAAAGGTAGGTTTTAAGGAGTTTACGGAAGGCAGGAAGAGTAGGGGCAGTTCTAATCTCCAGGGGGAGTTGGTTCCAGAGGGCCGGTGCCGCCACAGAGAAGGCTCTTCCCCTGGGGCCCGCCAACCGACATTGTTTAGTTGACGGGACCCGGAGAAGGCCCACTCTGTGGGACCTGATCGGTCGCTGGGATTCGTGCGGCAGGAGGCAGTCTCGGAGATATTCTGGTCCAATGCCATGAAGGGCTTTAAAGGTCATAACCAATAGTGCACGCACACACTCTTTTGACACCCGAGGAAAAAAAAGGTTCACCATCACTGATCTAAAGCAAACAACAAGTAATTCAGTTCTGAGTTACATATATATTTTAATTGATAAATAACTAACATGTCTAGTTTTAGACTTTTACTTTCTTAAAAATAATTAGCCTGATCTCTCTCGGTTCCAATTGGCATACCTTATCTTTTCTAATCTATGTGTGTGACTCTTCTGTGTAATGGCAAAACACTAACGTCCCTTCTAAAGTGGCACCAGTTTAGCTTTTTAATAATTACTTTCTAGCATTTATTATCATTCACATGGCTGATGGGTTTCTTTTCTGTTATCTACATTTTCTCCCCATGTTCATACCTTGTCTATCCTCTCTCGCTGCATCTCAAAAACTAAACTGTGGGGAAAAAGCTTTGTTTCACAGATATCAGTGAATACAGCAGGAGGATGATATGGTAATGAATTACTCTTAATGCAACAGCGGTCCCTACTGGCTATGTAGGAAATGACGTTGCTCTTCTCTACTGAGGTCCGTGTGGCAAGAGTTTTGTCGGCTCGGGAGTAGAGTCTGGAAATACGAAAGAGCAGCAGGATAGCGCAACCCAAACGCCTCGAGCTGAAATAGTTAAAATAACGCTTCGTGAACCGCGCGCACTTTTCATTCGTGGGTGGGCAAAAGTTTTCTTGGAGAACTTCAGAAAAGCGTCCCCAAAGTTACAAGAAGCCATTAGAAGTCCCAAAGGTGTTTTTTTCAAGAGGCAACTGGACTTTGGAGTTTTTCTCTGAAGACCTTTGCCTCTTGAATAAAGCACCTTGGGGACAAATACCACCTGGATGACTAACAATCTCCAGAGGCCCTTAAAAGCACAGCTCCCACCGCAGCCGGATCGGTGGTTTATAGCACTCGTTGGAATTTAATAACCCAAGTCTTGAGGACAATTCCCAGCAAGCGAGATGCAGCGAGCGCCGGACAAGTGGATGGCGGCGGATGTGTTGTGCCACCAGTAATAAACTTCCAATTCCTCCTTTCAGTCGCGTGCGGATGTCACCAATAAAACAGGTCTCTCCAGCTTGCTGAGCCGTTCGGGGCCACCCGGCCGCTTTATAAACTTGCCTTCCCCGGCGCACCTTTGCTGTCCCCACTCTTTCAAACCCGGGAGCGCGCCGCGTCTCGATCTCCGAGCGTGCCTGCCGAGCGTAGGTATTTAAGCAGCCAGCTCGATCCGAAGTTAAGTGAATAATGACGCAAATTACTATTTTCGCCTGGAAATGTCTGTTAGCGCTTTTGGAATATTTGATCTAATAATGGGCCCCCTGGAAACCTGGCATTTCGGAGGCTTTCATGCTCCTAGCAGGAGGGTTCGTTGCTCTCCGTTGCGCAGTTTAACTGCTGCAATCCTAATCCAGTTGAGGAAAAAGTGAAAATTGTTCTGTCTCCCTCCCTCCCACCCTCTCTCTGAATTCTCTCCTGCCCTGCCTCCCGATCACACGTAGCCAGCAGCGCCGTTATCACACGAGAAACGGTTCGCCAGTTTTTGCCTTTCTCTCTTCCTGGGCTCCCTGCTGGAGCGGAGAGCAGCGAATTACCCATCGGAATACCTACAGCGCCGCGCGCGCACAGGCGCGGGCGCGGAGCAGAAAACAAAACGGTCTTTCAATCGCTTTTTGCTTTTGAGAAAACCTTCCAATTCCCTTTTCCAAGGCGGGCTGGGTGTCCGGTAGAGAAACGTCTTATTAATGACTCGCATTTCCCCGCCCTCCAGTCGCCTAGTGCCAAAACAAACCCCCCAAAAAAGGAAGGCAGGATGGGGCTTTTGTCCATAGTGAAGCAGACAGCGAGTGGCGAGTGATGCGCGGCGCTTCCTCTTGTTTATTGCCCTTCGCTCGCCTCCCCTCCGTATGAGTGAGTGGGAGAGGGAGAAAAGACGAGCGTTAGGACTCGGGGGAAATCTTACCCCCCTTGTTCGCTTCTTCAATCAGCTTGTCCTGTTCCTCAGAGCACGGGTAGCGGAGGCTTCAGCCGCGGACGGGAGAATCCGCTCCAGTCCCCAACTCTCCGGGTTTAATCAACGCGAGGGATGTTTGCCGGACGCACGGAGAACCGGCTCTTCTGCTGCCGTTGCCGCGGGAAGGGCATGTGAACTCCCTCGAAGAATGACTAGGATTGCTACGCTTGCCATTCTCTTGCAGCTGTTGCAAAGAAGTCGGGGACAAGTCTTTGCAGGTAAGCGGCTCCTGGCTTTGGACGGGAGCTTGGCTAAGAAGTGCTTCTTCTTTCTTCTTTTTTCCTGGTGCGTGAGAGCGGTGCTTTGCTTGGAAGTAAGCCCGCGCTTTCTGAGGCGACCGAGATTGCCTTGCGAGGTTTCCTGGACCTTCCGCCTTCCTTCCTTCTCTCTCTTTCTCTCTTTCCCCGGATCATTTCGCCATTCTCTCCGTGGTTAAGTTTCTGGATTGGGTTCCCTGATTTTTGTCTCTTAGGTGTCAGAGAGTTTAATTGTTAAGGTCAAGATAAAATCTTACCCGGTGCAATTTGTGCTGAAATAATTTCCTTTCCCTCCCCCTGTATCTTAAAGATAGCTAAAGCATCAGTTCAATGCAATCCTATGCTCCGTTTACCTGGGTTGGGAATAATTTCTATGGAGCCCACCTGGAAACAAAGGTAGCTGAAGTCTTTTTGTTCCACATTGGAATCGGACTATCCAAATAAGGGTGCTTTCTTCCCACGTGGTTTGGTCTTTCTTTCTTAGGAACCTTTATAGATGTGCCATTATTTTTAACCAAGAGAAGCTTAAATGTTGCTTCTTATATGATGCTGAAGGCATCTTCTCTTTAGAGTTAAGATGCTCAAGTTCTTTTTATAGCAAACAGTTGGTCTCCATCAAAGGAAACGGAGAAGCATCAAGCATTTCAGAAATGTACAACAGGAGACTTTAACTCAAAACTTGCCCAAGGGAGTTACACTTTATTGGGTGGTTTGCCTCTCCAGTGCATCTCTCCATGAATCATCTAAATCCCTTGGGATCTAGAGACTTGGAAAAACTTGCAGTTTCCAGTTTCAGTTGCCAAAAGCTGCCACTTTAATCTAGAAGGTGTTTGTATTTCTGAAGACAAGTGGAGTGGGGAAGAGCCTGAAAATCTTTTTGAGTCCATTTTCCTTTGTTCAATTGGATCCTCTGATAATTTTTGCTCTATGCTCTATGCACCCCATGTAGGCCGATTATATATGGCTCTTACTGTTCTTTATCCCACCAAGGAATTTTTGTATATTTGTATATTTTAATTATTGTCATTTTAAATTGCTGGATTGCCACGCTTGTAACACAGGAAATCTATATGTTTATTACACGTCTCTGTGTCTGAAATTCCTTTATGTAGGTATAGCTGTTTGCCTATTGCACATTTCCAATGTGGTGGAACTTTCAAGTTTGAACAGTTAAAGAATAGGTTTCTCTCAACATTTCTAGCTAAATGAAGAGTTCAGAATTCAGATGCCTGAAGCAACAGTTTGTGTTTTAATACAAGCTTTTGCAATAAAAACACAGGAAAATTCTGTCTGTCTGCCTGCCTGCCTACCTACCTACCTATCTGTGTCTAGGTAGTGCTATTTAGGTTGACAAGGAATGGAGTCTTAGATTTCATTTTAAAGAGGGGGAGGGGGAAAGATCAGTTGGTAATTTCCTATGAAGGGGGAGGTCATTTATAGGGTTATACTGGTCTTCTAAGTAACACTATCTTGAGTAAATGTGTGTGAGATTTAATATCTTCTTCATTGTTGGTAAATAGTTATTCAGGACTAGAGCATTTTACACATGTGTGAATTTGAAGCAAATTGAGTTCCATATTAACTTGCAAGTTTAAAAGTTCCTCATTAATGTGAGGTTTATTCAACATGCTAAGCAGTAGGTTATTTAACCATGGTTTGTTGAATAAGTCAAAAGTGGCTAGTTCATACAACCGGAAAAGTCATAAGCAGAACATAGCAATCCCGAACTTTAAAAAATGTGGCTTAGTGTAATATGTGAGAACTAAAAGTACACATTTAGGATGGTTGCATGACACCTAAAAAAACATGAAAACGTGGACCATGGTGGATTTTACAATCTCTGATTCTCAATTTAAATTCTTGGTAGAGCTTTTGTATGACGACAAACATAGCAGATCTTTACTTCTTACTTGCAGTAAAATCAACAGTAAAGTAACTTCTTTAATACTTATGCATTGCAGAAAGTCTAAGTGACAATGATCTAGTTTGAATAAATTTGATGAAAGAAAAAAAGCATAGCTTTCAGACTGGGAAAAAAAATGCCTTTCGGGTTTTAATTTTGACCAATAGCATTGTGATTTGATGCTCAAAATAAATTTCCAGATCATATATGGGCACACAGGAGAACACGCACAGTATTGCAATTTTAAATTATAAATTAAAAGTAGATTAGGCAGCAACAATTAGCAAGCAGGTTCGGAACTTTTCACTGTCTCTGTTTGTTAACCTCCATGTGATTCAGAATGTTAACTGCTACCCCTTTGGTACTTACTTTGCTGCTGAAGAGATAAAGAAATATAGAAATAAATAGGACTTTGTGTCTAGTTTAGTAAATGAGGCTACAGAGAATGTTGCTTCTTTCACCTTGAAGATTATACTTAACTGCTGAAGATTTAATGCCTTGTTACCAACTTGCATGGCTAATGCTCAGATAATTAAAGAAAGGGGGGGATGCTCTGTACCTCTGATGGATTTAATATTAAGAATACATGAAAGCTCCTTTTGTAACCTGTGCACTTCAAGCGTTCTCCATCAGATGGTGCTGCCTTCATAGCTGTTATAATATCATTATAGCCTGGACTTTGCCATTCATCTGTGTTTTCAGGACCTTATGTATACAGTCAGTTTCCATAAATTTTGCGTAGTAGCCACTTGGGAGAAAGAAAGATAAAATAGGGAGCCAGAGTACTGGACATAAGTGACACGAACATTCAGAAGAACTATTCTCCTTGCACCTAGATTATTTGTTGACAAAAATAATTGCAACCCGCATATACAAATAATGGGAGGGCTTTACATAAAGTTATTTTGTTTTGATTTCGTTCAGCATGTGCTGGAATTTTTTACACCAGTTTGGTCTAATGGTAGAGGCACTTTGCTATAAACTCAACCAACTGTGAGTTCTAGTCCCATTTTAGCCACGAAAGCCAGCTGGCTGACCAGTTTTCCCCTCCTGCTCAGTACAACAGCATGGATGCGATGGGGTGAGATGGGTTGGTTAGGTTTTCTGCCTTGAGTTATTGATAAAAATAATAAAGGCAGGACACAACAAATAAATAAATTTTGCACTATCTTCATGGAGAGAAAAAAGTGGAATATATCACATTTGCCATTATCCAAATAACGTGATGATAACAGCTTGGTTTCCTGTAGTGTGGCTTTGACACAAGTACTAGTTTTAAAACAACTATGACTTTTCATGAGTTGTGAAGCATTTATAGTTCCGCAGAGACTTTTCATGAGTTGTGAAGCATTTATAGTTTCACAGAGGCTTTCATATTTTTCTTTCTGCTAACAATTTTATCTAAATTGGCTTGGCTTCTAAAAGACTTATCCATACCCCTGATAATTTTGTGGCATCAGTTTCACGTGATAAAAAGGACACATTTTTTGAACCACATGTTTTACGAGAAAGATTAGTAAAGTACTGTTAAGCAAATTGCTTTCTGAATCATAACTGGTCTTCTGCCATTGAGAAAGCCTGCAGAAGACTATATATATCAGACCAGACCCATCTAACCCAGTATTCTTTTTTCCATACTGATTCTTTCCACAAACTATGTAATACAATATACTGAACAATTCAGTGCCCTAAGCTATAAAATGTTTTAAAAGCCATTGAGTCTGACTTCTCATAGCATGCTGTTACACACAGGATATAACTGTTCCTCCAAAGCTTAGAATTACCAGCTATGGATGTATAATAGATACTCTCTCTCCATGTGTCACACAAACACAAATACATTCACATGCACACATTTATACACACACTTCTGCAGAAAGAATTTCAATTTGTGTTTGTCAATGACTATTTGCAATGATATATATTCTTCATTTGCCTTTTAAAACCTCATAAACCAGGCATCATTATACTAGCTCCTGATGGTACTTGTTTTTTAAAAAAATATTTTTGTTTCTCCTAAATTTATATCCAGTGCCAATTATAATCCTTAGTTCTAATTAACATTAAGAATTCCCTGAAATATAGTTGGATTTTTTTTTTGTACTTGACTGCTTATATAAGGGATGAAAATAGCTGCTTGTTCAGCAATTAGCATATACTTGCATAATAAACTGACATGCATTTTTAATTGATTGTTACGGTTTACTTGATAAATTTCTGAATTGGTTGTGTTTTCTGTGCTATTATTTGTTTATGCACAAAGATTCTGAGGTTTTATGTATAAGCTTTCATTGCAGTAAAAGTAACAAAATGAAATGGAGCAATTTATCTGCTGCTTACATTGATGCAGCCTATTCAGTAGGAAGTCCTGAGCAAAAATGTTGGAACTGAATTTTCTGAGATAGAATCAGCCTTTGGCATCTAAAGAGGGGGTGCTCTTTCTGTGTATTTGCAGGATTTTGATGCAGCAAAGCATTTTTGTTACTGGAATGCAAAGTTGAAGTTTAGTCATTCTTTCCCATGTACACCATATACACCCAAAGATCAATTTTAATGTTTGGGGACATCCTTAAAACAGTAGCACTTCTCCATTTTTTAAAAAAAATTTTTTACCAAGGGAGCAATTTCTTAAGAAATTGTGTTCCTGGAAAAATGAACTGCCAAATGTAATCCTATGTGCATGGATTTTTCTCTCTGTGTGCAAACAACAGCATTAAGGCCCACTTAGAAACATAGAAACATAGAAGACTGATGGCAGAAAAAGACCTCATGGTCCATCTAGTCCGCCCTTATACTATTTCCTGTATTTTATCTTACAATGGATATATGTTTATCCCAGGCATGTTTAAATTCAGTTACTGTGGATTTAACCAACCACGTCTGCTGGAAGTTTGTTCCAAGGATCTACTACTCTTTCAGTGAAATAATATTTTCTCACGTTGCTTTTGATCTTTCCCCCAACTAACTTCAGATTGTGTCCCCTTGTTCTTGTGTTCACTTTCTTATTAAAAATACTTCCCTCTTGAACCTTATTTAACCCTTTAACATATTTAAATGTTTCAATCATGTTCCCCCTTTTCCTTCTGTCCTCCAGACTATTCAGATTGAGTTAGTCATGTTGTCAAATTGCAAATTAGCTTTTTGTTTTGTAATAATGCTGTTGTCCTCATTATTACATGTAATTTTCATTGATAAATGAAGCACTAATGGTAACAGCCAAATTCAGGCAGAATGGTTTTCTCATTCACCATCAAGTAATAAGCTCGTCATTCAATGAGGCTGTATTTTGAATATTGTGGAATCGAACCAATACAATTAGATAATTCAGTGACTGAATTTATGCTAAATCATCATTTGCTTTTGCCTTGGTTTAAAAAACCCTCTGTGGCTGTGTTCAGATATGGAATGGGTGCAAATGTACAAATGTCTCTTTGTTGTTTTGTAGGAAGCTAAAACAGGGCTTGCTTTGCCCAATTTTAGAATGTGATGCTCCAGCCAATCAAATTCCATATTGTTGCATTAAACTGTAACCGATGATATATAATAATGTTGGGTCTACAGAGTTCATTAGTATTTGAGATTATTCTATGTGTAATGAAATGCATATGGCAGGTTGATAAATAAAAAAATAGCCCTGAGTGGTTAATGTTAACTATTAATGTTAAAACCTTGTTATCGGTTTTCACGGACATTTATCTAGGGATAAACTTGTGTGCTTTGAGATTCATTTGGGTTTTCCTCTTTTTTCTGACTCCTGCATTTCATGAAATGAAAAGAATTTGAATACATAGAATTCTTTTATGTCAGAGTAAGGTGGCAAATCATTTATGAGGGTATTAAGCATTACCTCAGGGAAAAACACCTGATGGTTGAAGAAGATGGGGAGAAAACTAGAATATATTTAATTCTTTTGTTTGGTATCTAGTTTCAGTATACTGAAGGTATATAAAATAAATATCTATAGGCCCTCATAGTATGATGAGTTAACTCTATAACTTACTTTTTCATTTCTCGGGGAAACTGGTAGCTGTAAATTTCAATGTATTTTTTCCTTCTTAGCTCACTTGGCTTTTCTTCTTTTATGAAAGAAATGCTATAAATGTGCTTGGAAAAATCAGTTTTCCTTCAACAATAGGCAATTGGTCTGTCTGGATGAAGGAAATTATTTTTCACAAATGAACACAAATATATGTGTTCCAGGAAGAAGTTGCAGAATCACTGAGTCACCAGAGATTTAGTTTTCCAAACTTTTGGACTTGTTCTGGAGTTCGTCCTCAGGGAACTTCTCTCTCACCAGAATATTTGAGAGAGATAAATTATTTTTATATTTCCCATATATATTACATCTTCTGTTCTGAGTTTATGCAGGTTCTCAGAACTATTTTCCACAGTTCTCAATCTTGGCATCTTAAGTCACACGAAACACATTGTCAAAGAATCTGAGTACCACCAGATGGCAATCCATGGTCCACTTTTTTCCAAGAGAATGTTGATAATACATTCTCTTAGTATGTGAATTTTTTATAGGAAGTTTTTGTAAAGTTTTAGTGATTGATCCCGTGCCTCACATTAAAAGGCTACAGAGCCCCACCTATGTTTTGTGTACAGTTGAGAACCACTGTGTTAAGCCATTACAGAATTCTGAAGTAGCCTTCCTTTAAAATAAGAGATCTCTTTTGGTTACCATGGAAACTACTGTGCTGCTAAAAAGGTAGGTACTATAAGAGTTTTGTGGCACTCACGGAACAAGAATTGGAGCAAAGGTTATTTTTTTCTAACAACTGTTATTTGTGACGTTATTTAGACCTTTTCCTGTTAATGGACTAAATAGGATAAATTGATTTTGCTTATTACAGCTTGTAGCTCTTTCTGAACACACAGATAGAGAAGGGAGTGTGTTTTTTACTTTTAGAATCTCTTTGTTGCCTGAGATAACTTTTCCTAGCAAAGTTGCAGTGAAGTAAATAATTTACACCCGGAAAAAATGGCTTCTGAATGGTGTAAAAGGATGTTATATTCGTCTATACTTTTGTTTCTGAGAGGTCCAAATAGCTATTGAAGATAACAAGGTGGTGGATGTAGGTTTGGATGGAGAAAAGATTACCTCTGATGCACATTTTACTTCCAGACTGAAAATTGAGGTACTTTTCCTGTGGGTATTTGGATAAAGCTGTAATTTGAGTCAGAATTTTTCTTTTTGCAACTGTGCTTCCATTTGAAAATTTGCCTTAATGTCTTCAAACACAAATGAAATGCTGAACAGAAATTACGCAGCCTTCTCTAAATCCTGACTAAATACTTAATGGAATGATAAAGAATGAATCATATCCTAATTCTTAAAATAATACAGATGCTTTTATGGTTATATTGTACTTCTATTTAGCTATTGTTTGAGTTATAAGACTGATACACCAATTGCTCCCCCCCCCCCTTGAGACATTCTAAGTAAGATTAAATGCTTACGGATTGTTGATAGGTTATTATATGTATTTGCTGAGAACCTATGCTAGAATTTCCTTCTTCTAATTTATGATCAGGCCCTCAAATTAATAGGTCTTCCTCGGAACAGTTCTAGCATTGAGCTGTCTCTATGTCTCTTCCCTCAGCAATATGGGAAGAGACATAGCTCAATGATAGAACTGTTCAGAGGAAGACCTATTAATTTGTATAGCAAAAGCTTAATCTCTCGAACTGCAAGGAGTGGTAGATTGGTTAACCACCCTATATCAAGTAGATGTTCTGCATTGCAAAGTCTCCATGTAAAGTTACATCAAAGGTGGGCAGCATTTCAATTGCTGAAATCTCTTTTTCAAATTGCTTTTTAAAAAACAACCATATTTATTAATTACATTTATTACCATCTTACCACATGATAACTCTGGGCAGTGTATAACGTAGTGCAATGATGTATTCTTGGGGGGGGGGGGGAAACCCACTTTGTTTACACTTTTATTTGCCACTTACTTTTGTTTTTGTGAAATAGCTGAAATCTCCTGCCACCAATTTGCAGCATGATACAACTTAGAACATCATCAGAGTTGGAAGTGACCCTGGAGATAGATTCTTTCTTTCTTTCTTTCTTCCTTCCTTCCTTCCTTCCTTCCTTCCTTCCTTCCTTCCTTCCTTCCTACCTACCTACCTTCCTACCTATCTATCTGATTTCTAAGCTGCCCAACTCCTTCCGGGATTTAGTTCAACCCCCTGCTCTAGCAGGAGACCCTATACCATTTTTGATAAATGGATGTTCAATCTCTTCTTAAAACCTGATTCCTAAACTGAAGGTTGTGAAAAGCTTTAGGAATCACTCAGAACTCCTGCAGCTACAAATAAGTCATCTTGGTTTAGGTGAAAAAATACATAATTCTCATTAAATATGGGTAGGTAGAGTATCCACTGTTTAGGATAATTGTTTTCCAAGTTCCCTGCCAAATGTTTTAGCAGTAGGGCAACTAAAGTTAGTAATTTTCTATCTCATACTCTTATACATGTGTCAGTTGAAAGAGTGAAGATTAAAAGATACACATGTTGATAAGTGTTCAAACTGAATGATTTGAGTGTTCAATGTTTTCCAATATCTCTAGATGCTAGGAGGATTTGAAAGAGAATAATAGGATAAATGAAGAGGACTGAAATAGCTTTCCTGCCATTTCCTTTTCAGTGCTGTCATCCAGTATTTTTGGTCATTAGTATGTCCTACTATTAGAGCATCCTACTAGTAGTATTAGGCTACTAGTATGTTCTTCTACTACTACTATCACTACTACTATTACTACTACTAAATAGTCCTACTATGCCGCCCAATCCCAATCCCATGGGATTGGGCGTATAGAAGTTGAATCAAATAAATATTTCCGGAAGCTGGTATTGTGGCCTACCAGCAGCCTGTGTAGCTGGTAGCGGATCCCACCAGAGAAGAGATTGATGTGGTGATGCGCCAGTGGCCTGTGTTGTTGGCACCCGAGTTGGACAGTGAGGAGGCTATGGAGGACTCAATGCCAGAGGCAGAAGTTCAGCCGGGGCCTTTAGAACCTCTAGCATCTCACATTAGTGATGAGGAAGAAGAGGAGGAGCAGGATGAGGTCTCCTTGGGAGTAGGCTTGGAGCTAACTGACCTAGTCTACTTAAGGGATGACAATGCAGGCAGAAATTTTCAGGAAACAACGTCGGTTCATATGCCTTCATAAGAACATAAGAAAAGCCATGTTGAATCAGGTCAAAGCCCATTGAGTACAGCATTCTGTGTCACACAGTGGCCCACCAATTGTACATGGGGATCTTGAGTAGAAAGAGAAGGCAAAACCCTTCCTTTCACTTGACCCCCAACAAATGGTACTCAAGGGAATCCTGCCTGCCTCAACCAACATAGAGGTGGCACATGGACATCCGTTTCAATAACCACCGATACACTTGGCATCCATGAATCTGTCTAATCCTGCCTTGAAGCTATCAAGGCTGACAGCTGTCACGACCTCTTCTGGAAGTGAATTCCATAAACCAACGACCCTCTTGGTGAAGAAATTATTCCCTTTATTTGTCCTCGCTTTCTTATCTATGAGCTTTAGGGAGTGCCCCCTTGTCCTAGTATTGTGTAATAGAGAAACGAATTTTTCTCTATCCACCTTTTCTATCCCATGCATGATTTTATACACTTCAATCAAGTCACCCCTTAAATGCAGTCTTTCAAGGCTGAAGAGACCAAGGCATTGCAACCTGGTTTCATAAGGAAGGTACTCCATACTTGTTGCCCTTTTTTTTGCACCTTTTTCAGTGTCTTGAATTCAGAAATGTTTGCTTGGTCTTGTTCTCTCTTCTGGCATTCTTCTTGCAATTTTCTTCTGGGCATTTTGCCAACCATAGGAAGATTCCTGATATCTCCAATATTGTTTGCTAAGACTTGATTTATTATTTCATGGAGTGGAGCTGCTGGCTATTAATGAAGTTGAAATAACAGCCGGTGTTCAGTGAAAACTGCTTTACACTGTATTTGTATTTGCCGACTATCAGGAAAGTTCATTAGTAGTCTTTAATTTAATAAATGAAGGTTTGGACAGAATTTATGTGTGCTGCATTCTTTGTGGGCCGTAGCTGGAGCAGAACAGTTGAAAATAATAGGTAAAGATACCTATTGAAGATAGAATTTCGAGGGAAATTATGCCCTATCCTTAATCTGATGTTACATTTAAACACACAGGGTTTTTTAGAGCAGTGTTTCCCAACCTTGGCAACTTGAAGATATCTGGACTTCAACTCCCAGAGTTCCCCAGCCAGAGAATGCTGGCTGGGGGATTCTGGGAGTTGAAGTCCAGATATCTTCAAGTTGTCAAGGTTGGGAAACACTGCTTTAGAGTACCACATTTCCATGTACCTACATGCCAAATACAGAAGGAAAAATATGTGTAGAGGGGATATTTAGCCAATTTGGTTCGGTTCGGTTCGCCCGAACTGGTAGCAGAAATTATGGGTGGCCTCATCCACCTGCCCTGACTCTATGCTATCCTATTTACACATTTTTGAGGCTGGGCTTATATGTGGAAGGGTTATATATGACTAACGCACATGTGTGGGAGGCTGTGCACATTTGTGTAGGTGGGCACGTGTTCACATTTGCAAACTGGTAGGGAAGGAAAATGAAAACTGGGTGGCGCAGCAGGTAGAGTGCTGTACTGCAGGCCGCTGGAGCTGACTGTAGATCTGTAGATCAGCGGTTCAAATCTCATCACCAGCTCAAGGTTGACTCAGCCTTCTATCCTTCCGAGGTGGGTAAAATGAGGACTCGGATTGTGGGGGCAAATATGCTGGCTCTATTAAAAAGTGCTATTGCTGATATGCTGTAAACCACACTCTAAGGAAAAGGGTGGCATAAAAATTGAATAAGTAAAAATAAATAATAAATAAATAAAGCCACCCCTGAATATGTGTTTTTTCTAGTATCTAATTCAATTGAATTGGGAGTAGAATATTATGTCACTGTGTTATATTCAACTTCATAAAAGGGCTTCAATGCTACTCTGATAATTGGGTATTAATGGAGACCAGTTGCCTCTTGCTTTCTGCACTGTGTGATCTTCCATGCATCTCTCCCTATGTTTTTTGAAATGTTCTCAAAACAACGTCTGCTTCTCATCATGGGGCATCATTTAGAGTGCCACATTGCTTCCTACTTCACTGCCTATTTTAATAACAGCTCTCCCTTTTTTCTTAGAAAATTGTTTTCTTGCATATGGACTCTGTTTTGCCATTGTAGGAAGGTCATCACCATTAAGCATAGTGGCACTCTCATACAAATGAGTAATATTCTCCATCTAAACAATTACTTTTTCATGAGTCAGAGCTCAGTAGTCTGGCCCCATTGCTGCAGAAGCTCCTGCTGCTACTAATAGGAAACCCCCCTCCCACAAGATTATATTTCCTTGATGGGAGAAGAAAATTGTTATATCTAATCTGAACTAAGCATATCACATGTACCTTTTAATCATGGCTTCTGTTTTCTTTTTTTCCTTTTCTAATAGCAGATAAGTGCATATAATCTTATTATGCAGTAATTCTGAAATGCCAAAAACACTGAGAACCAGATCCTAGTGCATTAAATAATACCAGATGAGAGATTGTGATGATTTAATTGTTACATAATGTAGCCTTTTGCTATAAAGTATGCAATTACTTATTTATTATGTATCATTACACCAGGAAAGTGTGGAGATTAGATTTTAGTTTTCTGCAGAAAGGGCTTTTTATATGGGGAGGCAGATACAGTATTTGGAGAGAGGCATCTCTTTGTTATTTTTTTGCTTTTACTGAATAATGGGGTTACGTCATAAATAAGCAAAGCCAGGTATAGGGCATAGGCAGTAATAGGCAGCCAAAATTTTACTGCCATGCTGTGTGAGTGGCTTAATGATCATGTGACTGGGTAGCAGGGGCTTGCCAGCCATATGATCAGATGAGAGTGGCTTGAATGATCATCATCGTTCAAGTGAACTTTTAAGTCCTTGACTTACAACCTTATCAGTCTTGCTCGCTGGGGTGACAATTTGCTTCATGTTTCCAGCGCTCTCCTTCCTGGGTTGTCCACCTGCCTCAGGCTGGGTAGCTAGGCAAACATGTGTGCCAGAAGTATAAATGCTGCCAGCGCTGCTTCCACCCATGCCTTCTGCTTGCACCTCAGATGGGAGATGGCCGCATGACACTGGAAGGGAACCAGGAGGGAAGCTCATCCGAGGCCAGGAAGGAGGAAAGAGGAAAAAAGCAAGGAGCGTAGAAGCAGCAGCAGCAGCAGCAGCAGAGAAAAAAGGAGAGCTGAGCCTAGACCAGTAATCCAGTAAGTGACAGCCGCCCATCAGCTGGAGCTGCGCATGCATCTTCATTTCTGCCGGTGGAACTGCGTTCCATCCCGTCCTGCCTGCTGCCCACCTGGGCATAGGAACTGGTAATTTTGGGTTAATATCCTTGCCCAAGCATATGTAATATGGAATACAAAGAATTACTTGCTTTATTAAATAAGCCAATACAAGTCCGAAGCAGGATACAGTATAGGAAATTGTCTCATTCTCGCTCAGGTTTTTGATGTAACTAATGCCATACATGAGACAGGCTGGTTTCTTCTAGGTTTTAGGACTCATTTATGCCTCATTGGAAATGACCAGGTTTAAAACAGGGACATTCTATAAAGCAAACCTCTACCTCTTTACTATTTGCACCACTAGACTACTCCCCATTCCTCACTTCAAATACACTGCTCAAAAAAGGGGAGGGACACATAAAGAACCCAATATAACTCCAAATAAATCAAACTTCTGTGAAATCAAACTGTCCACTTAGGAAGCAACACTGATTGACAATCAATTTAACATGCTGTTGTGCACATTCAGCTTTGTACAGAACAAAGTATTCATTGAGAATATTTCATTCATTCAGGTCTAGGATGCGTTATTTGAGTGTTCCCTTTATTTTTTTGAGCTGTACAGTATATATTTCCAGTACAACATTGCAAAAATGTAGATCTTACAGGAGACCACCGATTGTAATTCAGTTGAGAAATAGTTGCTCCAAATGCTTTCTTTAAAACTTCCTTACCACAGCAGAGTAAATGGAAACAATTTCTACACTATTGATTCATTGCATTAATATCACATCTTTATTCTGCCTAAGGTGACATACATGAGAATATTCAAGTAAATACTTTGTAAAACATTTTGGATGGTGAGAAAGTGATTGGCTCGTAGTCATCAAATAAATTCCATAGTGAAGTAGAAATTTGCACCTCCTTGTCCAACATTGTGACACTATTTGTTCTGATTTGCCATTCAAGTTGCTGCTAACTGATGACATTTGTACTGATTTCATATTCAAGTGGTACACTAATTGGTTTATCAGAAGTAAGACTTCACTTATGCAACATTTCTAAATGACAACTATAGATTAGCAACTGTACCTAATGAAAACAAAAACCTTCATCTTATTGCAGTTCAGTGTTGGAACAGCAGTTGTCCCTTTTTCATGCCAGATACTCTGAATGTACTAACTTTACACCATGGAATATTGGTGTATGGCTTTCAATCTGAAGGTTTCACCTATTGTGTGAATTTGGGTTCTTGACTTTGAAGCCTATTTTACTGTTTGTGAATGTTCCCTTCTTAACATGGATTGATTCAAACATTTACTAAAACTTCCTATGAGGAAGAGATGCTTTTTATCATGCTTTGGAAATATTTCAACCTCACCTGCTGCTAGGAATAAAATAGCTTTACTTTCTTAAGAATAAAGCATAATTCAACTGCGGAGAAGCTAGGAGAGAGGCTGCAGCAATGTTAGAATTCATCTCTATCATCATCTGATAGTGTAATCAATAAAGGAGAATATTTGTAGCTCAGGGCTGAAATTAGGGGTTCTTGGTGCTCTCTGATCTTGCTTGTTTTTTTGCAGAATAAAAAATTACCCTAACTAGGTAAAATAATCAGTGCTAGTAAAGAGTGCTATTTAATGTCAGTTAATATTCTGGTGAATTGCTGCTCTGTGTTGGTGGGGAAGGTCTTAGAGTCAGGGTGTCTAGTTATATAAATCAGAGGAATTCTTATTTTAGAAATTATACAACAACAACAACAACAATAATAATAATAATAATAATAATAATAATAATAATAATAATAATAATAATTTATTAGATTTGTATGCCGCCCCTCTCCGAAGACTCGGGGCGGCTCACAACAGTGATAAAAACAATATTATACTGGCACAAATCTAATATTAAAAAAAACTAAAAACCCTATCATAATTAAAAACCAAACAGCACATACATACCAAACATAAATTATAATAAGCCTAGGGGGGAAAGGTGTCTCAAATCCCCCATGCCTGGCAGTATAGGTGGGTCTTAAGTAGTTTACGGAAGACAAGGAGGGTAGGAGCAGTTCTAATCTCCGGGGGGAGTTGATTCCAGAGGGCCGGGGCCACCACAGAGAAGGCTCTTCCCCTGGGGCCGCAAGATGACATTGTTTAGTCGACAGGACCCGGAGAAGGCCAACTCTGTGGGACCTTATCAGCCGCTGGGATTTGTGCGGTAGCAGACGGTTCTGGAGGTACTCTGGTCCAATCCTACTCTATACAGATAAAAGAAAGGCTACCTTGTAAATTGTGCTATTTTTTTCTTGGTCTTTAAATGTAAACTAAGTCAATTATAATGTTCTTATTTCTCTGTAAACTTGAGATATCATCTACCTCAGTATTGCTTTTCATCCTTCAGATTAAGCAGGAAAAAATTGAGTTCTGGGCAGTTGCATGGGTGAAATTCAGCAGTGGAAATCTTGAATAGTTCAGAGAACCGACAAATACCACTTCTGGCTAGCCCCAGAGTGGGGTGGGAATGGGGATTTTGCACTATCCTTCTCCTGACATGCCCACCAAGCCGTAGTCACAGAACTGGTAGGGAAAAATTTAGAATTTCACCTCTGGGCATTTGGTACTATCAACCTGGACCATGTCTGGTCTCAATGGAAGGGGAAAAAAAATATTGGCACCAGGTTGTGATTAGCTGGAAATATTGCGTGAACTTTTGCAAACTACTTTTGAAGAAAAATAGATTTCATATATTTTTATTGCCATTTACTTTTCCTGTCTGTTCTCATGCTCCTCTTCTTATAACAAAGCTTGATTTTGTTTAGCTCTTGTGAAATTGCTCCGTCTCCCAAGGACTGGCTGAAATAGGTAGTCCCATGGGTCTAAATATCAAAGGCCTTTTTTTTTTTGCATTATAGCAAGTTATTCTCTCTCTTTTCTTTTTAAAGTCCCCACTCCCATTTTTAACTTTTAAGCATCAGAAAATCAGTAAAGAGTATGATAGTGACGGTCTCTAACAAACTGGAATTAGAGATGATTTTGGGTGAGGCATGATCCAGAAAATAGGAAACAGATACTTAGAGCTGATCTATAGTTGAAGACTCAGAGGATGTCTGTAACGGAAGGTATGAGGGGTTTTTTTTTTTTTAGTTTTTCATTCTGGGGGTTTAGCTAATCCTGATACATTTGCTATGCTAATCTGCATGGCTCTTAAATTATCTTGCCACTGCAGAAGCAGGATATCTTGCATTTATTAGCTTTGCATATATTTGGGATACTAAAAATATTGGGGAAATTAGCTATATAGAATATAATTTCTTTTGAAAAGGGATACTATAGAATTGGAGTTCTGCATATTTTATCCCTGGTCACATGAATCATCATTCCTATTCTTCACTGCTCAGATGTTCATCCAGAAAACACAGACCAGTCTTCCACTGCCTACATGCAGTCTGGATGAGTAAAATTAAATTGCTTGAATTATCCAGCTTGCGTGGCCAATTTTGACAATTTTAGGTATTGAAGCAACATATTTGTAGGGCACCCACATTTGGGGAACATTAAAATAGAGTTGATTATTACTATTACTATTATTATTATTATTATTATTATTATTATTATTATTATTAATTAGATTTGTATGCAATCCCTGTCCGTAGACTTGGGATGGCTCACAACAGTAATTGTACAATACATAACAAATCTAATAATTAAAAAGTCACTAAAAACCCCTTATTAAAAGAAACATACACACAAACATACTATGCATAAACTGTGTAGGCTCAGGGGAGATGTCTCAGTTCCCCTATGCCTGGCGGCAGAGGTGGGTTTTAAGAAGCTTACGAAAGGCAAGGAGGGTGGGGGCAGTTCTAATCTCCGGGGGGAGCTGGTTCCAGAGGGTTGGGGCCGCCACAGAGAAGGCTCTTCTCCTGGGTCCCGCCAAATGACATTGTTTAGTCGACAGGACCCGGAGAAGGCCAACTCTGTGGGACCTAACTGGTCGCTGGCATTCGTGCGGCAGAAGGCGGTCTCGGAGATATTCTGGCCCGATGCCATGAAGGGCTTTATAGGTCATGACCAACACTTTGAATTGTGACCGGAAACTGATCAGCAGCCAATGCAGACTGCGGAGTGTTGGTGTAGCATGGGCATACCTAGGTAAGCCCATGATTGCTCTCGCAGCTGCATTTTGTACGATCTGAAGTTTCCGAACACTCTTCAAAGGTAGCCCCATGTAGAGAGCATTACAGTAGTTGAATCTCAAGGTGATGAGGACATGAGTGACTATGAGCAGTGACTCCCAGTCCAAAAAGCAACTGATGAATTGCTTTTTTCCTATACAGTATTTTATATTTTATACTATATTTATTCCTGCTTTTCTAAATGTTTTTTAATGCTTTTATTTTTTAGCTAAATTATTTGGGGGGGAGTTATTATTGGGGAGGCCGACCTGGCATGTGTAACTGAAACCTAGCTGGGCCCGGAGGGAGGAGTTCCTCTCTCTGAAATTTGCCCAGCTGGGTTTCAGATATGCCATCAACCTTGACCCCAGGGAAGGGAGGGAGGAGTGACTATTATAGCCAGGGAGAGCCTTTGCCTGCGTAGACTCGTTGCTCCAGAAATTATGGGTTGCGAGTCCCTCCTGGTTGTCAGTTGACTCTGTTATCCAATCAGAGTCGAGGTCCGCCTGGATCCAAGCGACTTTATCAGTGAAAAATGTGTTAAAGTCCTCGGCACTACTCTGATTAAGAAGGGAGCGGGTCACCCTGAACAGAGCGGCCAGGTGAGATTCTGCTGATGCAATCAAGGCGGCATGATACACGCATCTTGCCGCCTTGAGCGCCATTTTGCAAGTCTTAATAAAAGCTCTTACAAGTGTTCAATCGGACTTACTCTTCCTCCATCGCTTCTCTAGACGTCTCTTCTGTCATTTCAACTCCCAGAACTCCTCATTGAACCATGGAGGGTCTAGTGCCATGGAGAGGTCGCAGCAGTTCAATCCGGTCAAGAGCCTCCGCTGCAGCCTTGTTCCAGGCCTCAGCAAGAGACTCTGCCAAACTGTGGATGAGTGCATCTGGAATAACCCCAAGCGCCCTCTGAAAGCCCTCTGGATCCTTCAGGCATCTGAGGCAGATCCACCTAGTCGATTCCGCCTCCCTGCGGGGAAGGATTGGAGCCAGGAAGTCAAGCCGCAATTGAAAATGGTCTGTTCATGTCAAAGGCAACACTTCTAAGCCCCTTAGTCTCAAATCATTACTCAATTGCTCAGAGAAGAATACCATGTCGGGTGCGTGCCCCCCCTCATGAGTTAGACCCTGTATTACTTGAGTCAGGTCCATGGCTGTCATGGTGGCCATGAACTCCTGTGCCCGCCCAGAGGTTTCGCCGAGTGACAGCAGATTAAAGTCCCCAAGACAATGAGTCTGGGGAACCCTACCGCCAACCCGGCTACCTCCTCGAGCAACACAGGCAGGGCTGTTGACACGCAGCTGGGAGGCAGGTACGTGAGCAACAAGCCCACCTGAACCCCTAAGTCCAACTTCACCAGGAGGGACTCACAACCCACAATCTCTGGAGCAATGAGTCTACACAAGCAAAGGCTCTCCCTGGCTATAATAGCCACTCCTCCCCCCCTTCCCTGGGGTCAAGGCTGATGCAATACCTGGAACCTGGCTGGGGAAATTTCAGAGAGAGGAACTCCTCCCTCTGGGCCCGGACAGGTTTCAGTCACACATGCCAGGTCGGCTTCCTCATCCAGGATCAAATCCTGGATGAGGAGAGATTTGTTTACCACCGACCTGGCATTGAGTAGCAGATAAGTATCAGATAAAGCTATACAAATGCATGGTTCTCTATACATAACTATTTATTATTTATGCATAATTTATTTTTCCATAATTGGTTCCTGAAAAATGCAAAGGCTATGAATATAGCTGACCGGATATGCACAAATAGCAGGCAAGTCTGCTTTTCAGGAATGTAAAGTAAAAGATACCAGCTTCCATTATTAAGTCAATATTTTGAAAAATTGTCCTGAACAGTAGTATTAGTACTATAAAAAATGTTGCTGGATTTTTTATTCAGTTAGTGAATCCTTTGTTATGGTCAATGACCAGAATTATATTTAAATGAAAGTAGAAATTAAAACCTACAAAATAAACTAACAACTGTAACTAAATTATTAAATATGGTTGGTTATAAGATCAGTAAAATACAATCTGTCCACATTCAAAGAGACTGAATAACACTAGTTATCAGTTAATAACAATTATACATAATAAAAAAAATTGAATGACCTGGAAATTTAATTAAGAATGGGGAATATACAAAACATAGTTTGCATTTTTATAAAATGGGCAGTGCCATAATACACGAAATGTATTTTCAGTCACAAGGCATAGAATCTTAAACGTCAAGAGATTGTTTAAAACTTTCATGAAGACAATCATTCAAGATGTATTACAACATGATTCTATGATTCTATGCTACTGTTAGAGCTTGAACATGGGATGGATATTTGGTTTAAATATTTTGCTGCTCTGCAAAAGGGACACTGGCTAATAAAAATATCTCTAGGAGGGGCCAAAAAACCCAATTGCCTTTCTACATCTATAAAAAATTGTTTAAAGCTTGATACTGGTTACTAATAGACTAACATTAGTAGTACCTCCTGTAAAAACCCATAACTGTGCAGTTGCTGATAACTTTGAATTGACTGGACAATATTAATTTATCAGCCAGGATCAAGGGAACTAGACCTCATAGAATTAAAAAAAAACACCAGTAATTGCAAAGAGAATGAAATCATACACAGCAGTTTCAAGCACTTAGAAAATAGCCTTTAGACATTTAGATTCTATTCTCTCTAAGAGGATAAAATCTGTGGGGCTTAAATAAGAGACGTGCCTGAACTTTTCTGTGAATTCTTAAAAAACGGAAAGTATAAACAATGTCCCTCAAGAATAATAAAAAAAGAAAGACACTAATCCTGTCGGCAGAACTTCTGCTGTTACTTAATCCAGAAATTGATATGCAAGTCCACTTTTATTTTAATTTTTTTAAAAAAATATTGTAAACAGAACACAATGACAGATTAAATGATTTCCACATAACTAGAATAATTGAAATTCTAATAATACAGGTTTATGTTAATGCCTAATACTTCAGAAACAGTCCTGTTCTGGGGATCTGTCATCTACTTGAGATTTACGCTGGTTATATAGTTGGTGGTGAGTTCCAGCACTGGCTTTGTATTTTAATAATCTTTGATGTATTTACTTTAATTACATGTCATCTGCTTATTATTAAAGTAGTATTTCACTATTGTACAAGGCACAAGTGGCATTCTTAAATTGTTTTAATAAAACAATGGCCAAAAATATCTACTATGTTAAATACTGTTAGCATCAATGGAAGGTTCCATTGAAAGAAAAGTGGTAAGAAGGCTTCACAGTTCTGCTTCTTTGTATAGTGAGGAAAAGCATCCCAGAGGATGGCAACAGTGGCTGCAAAGATTTATTTTTGGTGGGCTGGATCTACATGGAAGTTGGCAAAATTTAATGTTTGTTTGGGGGAGGGAAATCCTTAATGAGAGAATGATTTTAAAGATTGAAAAAAGGAAAGACCTTTCCTTCAAATCCTATTCTGAGATACTTAAGGCTTCGTAAGGTACAAATCAACTTTCTTTTTGAGTCAATGTTCATGGATGTATCTGCCCCCGTTTTCTTGACCATTTTCTCTATATCCCCAGCTAAATACTAATCCCATTCCATCCTCCTTAACCTCCAAGCCTAGGCAGAAATGCTGATCCCTGTTACATTTCAGATGGGCCCATCTCTCTTCTTTTTTAAAATCTCATTGTTCTGAAGTAACATGCATTGTAAATTATGTTCTAATGCTCTATTGAAAATGAATTTGTATAGCACAGGATTGTTCAAAAACTTAATGAAATCTGTGGAGCCTTCACCAAAGAAGATTAGTCTAAAAACTTAAGCTTCCTCTATTGGCATATTCACAATGAATCTAAGATGATCTTCTCTTTTTAAATAAAAGCGTAGCTGCCTTACTGCATTAAAATTAGTAAGACACCCCCCCCCCCAATGCGGCAGTAGTTTTTGAATTGAATGTACAGTTTATTCATGCCCTTGTGCATAGTGAACCTTGTGCACAGATAATCAAATATTGTATTTGTAGCCCGAATCTTTAATTACTTTGTACATGCTCTTTGGAATGGCTCATTCCCTAACTATTCTAATAACATGAAAATCTTGTTTATTTCTCCTGGTTTATTGGATGTTATTAAGTTTGTGTCAATGTAATTTATGTTAGAATATTTCTAACATTGTTTTTACTGAGCTACTTGGGATTTTATCTATATGCTAGATTTTTCAACTGTTTTCAAGAGCATGTTTCCCATTTGTATTTTATGCCAAAATAAAATGGGAAAACAAGTGAACATTAGAAGAAATTGGAACATGTTAGATACTACCCAAAAAGAGGTGACAAGTTCAGAAATGAGTTTTCCTTTTCTGGCATAGGATTAACCCCACAAACTGCCCGTTACTAGACTTGAAAAAATTAGAAGTCAACAAACAGCTTCTGAATAATTAGTTGTCCTTATATGAACTTGCTAAGAAAATAGATTTTCATATAAGAAACATAGAAACATAGAAGACTGACGGCAGAAAAAGACCTCATGGTCCATCTAGTCTGCCCTTATACTATTTCCTGTATTTTATCTTACAATGGATATATGTTTATCCCAGGCATGTTTAAATTCATTTACCGTGGATTTACCAACCACGTCTGCTGGAAGTTTGTTCCAAGGATCTACTACTCTTTCAGTAAAATAATATTTTCTCATGTTGCCTTTGATCATTCCCCCAACTAACTTCAGATTGTGTCCCCTTGTTCTTGTGTTCACTTTCCTATTAAAAACACTTCCCTCCTGGACCTTATTTAACCCTTTAACATATTTAAATGTTTCGATCATGTCCCCCCTTTTCCTTCTGTCCTCCAGACTATACAGATTGAGTTCATGAAGTCTTTCCTGATACGTTTTATGCTTAAGACCTTCCACCATTCTTGTAGCCCGTCTTTGGACCCGTTCAATTTTGTCAATATCATTTTGTAGGTGAGGTCTCCAGAACTGAACACAGTACTCCAAATGTGGTCTCACCAGCGCTCTATATAAGGGGATCATAATCTCCCTCTTCCTGCTTGTTATACCTCTAGCTATGCAGCCAAGCATCCTACTTGCTTTTTCTACCGCCCGACCACACTGCTCACCCATTTTGAGACTGTCAGAAATTACTACCCCTAAATCCTTCTCTTCTGAAGTTTTTGCTAACACAGAACTGCCAATGCAATACTCAGATTGAGGATTCCTTTTCCCCAAGTGCATTATTTTACATTTGGAAACATTAAAGTGCAGTTTCCATTGCTTTGACCATTTATCTAGTAAAGCTAAATCATTTACCATATTACAGACCCCTCCAGGAATATCAAACCTATTGCACACTTTAGAGTCATCGGCAAATAGGCAAACCTACCAAACCTTCCCCTATGTCACTCACAAACATATTAAAAAGAATAGGACCCAGAACAGACCCTTGTGGCACACCGCTTGTAACCTGTCTCTGCTCAGAATACTCGCCATTAACAATAACTCTCTGATGTCTATGCTTCAGCCAGCTTGAAATCCACTGAACTATCCAGGGATTAAGTCCAATCTTCACTAATTTATCTATCAGCTCTTTATGTGGAACCATATCAAAGGCGTTTCTATGATAGAAACATATGTATAGTTGGTTTTCCCCTCTTTATTTTTGGCATAACAAGGAAGTATATATGTTTAAAAACCAGAACATTATATAAATACTAGAAGATAAAATGTTTCAAACAAAATGTAAATAGAAACACACAACTTTCCTTTATTGATTAAGCTTGGTATTTGCAGCCAAATGAACACCATCAGTTTAACACTATATTTTATCAGTATAAAAATATATAGTTTGCCAAGGGGAAGCATTTCTCATGAAGGTTTTTCAGTATGGTAAACACATTTCTATACTTGTGTGTTCAGTTGGACATAGACAATGGACAAAGGTGCTCCTCTATTAAAATGATATCAGTGTAGTTTTAATTTAAATTTATAACATAAGATGTATGATTGGAGGAATAGAATTATGTCTAGTTTAATGCAAAGTAGGACAAGGGGTGATGTGATGGCAGACAACCTAAGGGGCTGTCACACATACAAAAATGGGAGGTTCAATTATTTTTTAAAGCATCTGAAGGCAGAACAAGAAGCAATGGATGGAAACCAATCAACCTAAAACCAAGGAGAAATTTCCTGATATTTAAAGCATTTAATTAGTGAATGACTTGCCTGAAGAAGCTGTGAGGGCTCCAACACTGGAGGTTTTTAAGTACAGATTGGACAACCATTTGTCTGAAATGATATGTTTCCTGCTTGAGTAGGGGGTTTGGCCTAGAAAGCCCCCAACTCTGTTATGTTGTTATTTATGTTAAATAATGTTTGCCTTCTTTCCATAGCTACATTGTGTGACTTTTCCCAGGCAAAAGTAAAAGCTTCCACAGCTGATAGGGTAGATTTGAAAGAGAAAAAAGCTCATTTGGAATGTGTACAGGTGCTCACATAGCACCTGTCAGCAACTCCATAAATAAAATGCATATTTCCTCAGAATTGTGTCTGCAGCTGTGAATGGTAGTCATATGATCCTGGGGAGAGAAAACTTAACTATTTGGAGTATTAAGTATTTCCAAATATTTAGGCATCCTGAAAGATGGAATTCAGAATGATTGCTCAGAACAAAAGTGTCTTACAACTTCAGAGACTAAATTCTCTGTTGCTATTTTTGATTTGTGTAGCCACATTATTCCAAATTGTGATTGTCTTGAAAATACTTAATGTTTTTTTCCCTGTTCTCTGTTAACATTATTTATAATTATAAACTGTTTTGAGAAACAGTATTACTGAGAAGCAGAATGCAAATACAGTGGTACCTCTACCTATGAATGCCTCTACTTACGAACTTTTCTAGATAAGAACCAGGTGTTCAAGATTTTTTTACCTCTTTTCAAAAACCATTTTCGACTTACAAACCCAAGCCTCCGAAACTGTAACCGGAAAAGGCAGGGAGAAGCTTCTGTGGGGCTTCTCTAGGAATCTCCTGGGAGGAAACAGGGCTGGAAAGGCAGGGATAAGCCTCTGTGGGGCCTCTCTAGGAATCTCCTGGGAGGAAACAGTGCTGGAAAAGGCAGGGAGAAGCCTCCATGGGGCCTCTCTAGGAATCTCCTGGAGGCCTCCACCCTTCATGTGGTTTTCCTAATCACATGCCTCTTACAAACTTTTCTACTTAAGAACCTGATCACAGAACAAATTAAGTTCGTAAGTAGAGGTACCACTGTACCAAGTTGGATCAAGAGCAAAGTTTTATTGAAATCAGTGGAAATTATTATTTGATTAAGTGAAATTCCAGTGATTTCAATGGGAATTAAGTAAAAGTAATTATCTGAAATCAATATTTTTAAGTTCCAAGCTAATATATATTTCAAAGCTAGGACTCTCAAAATCTGGAATTTAAAGACATTTAATTCAGTGGTATTTATTCAAATTGATTAGTATAAGAAACTGTTAGGATAAGCACCATATTATTTTCCAAGAAAGTTAGAATTGCTTTGATGAAGGTCCAAAAATGTAAATGTCTATGGAGATTCTCAGTCATCCAGATCATGGTTGTCCCAAAGGTGCATTTTTAGAAGTCAACTGGACTTTCTTTGTTTTTCTTTGAAGATATTTTGCTTCTCGTCCAAGAAGCTTCTTCAGTTTTGATTCAGAATTTCAGTTGTTCAGGATTGAAGAAGTTTCTTGGATGAGAAGGGGAAAATGCCCAGGTGCTTTTTGAAAAGCACCTTTGGATCCCATAATCTAGCTAATCCAATCGTTTTTTGTTTGTCTCCAGATGTAATTTCCTGGGACATTTGCAAACAAATTTCAGATGGCAGTATGTTTCAATAGCTAAAAATTAGGTGCTTACCATTCCTACAAACAGTAAAAAATGATGAAAAAAATGTTTTCTCAAACGTGGCAATATACTTTGCATATTCTTGGAAATCTTCTGATTTTTCAAAATTATGGATGATGTTTGCATAAGAATGAGCTATTGGAATTATGATTCAATGCACATGTTCTAATCTGTTAATAGTATAAAATAATACATTAAAAAGGAAACCCATGCTAAAATAAATATATGAATGGAAAATATGGCTCTTTCTTAGCAGCACTGCATAATATTTACCATTAAATAGTCTCAAGAAAGTTGACAAGTTTTTTAAATTGCTCAAAGAATCACCATGTTTCTTATAGCAAAGCAGTTTAATATTGTCATCAAAGAAGTAAAACTGAATTCATTTTTCTTTCATTATGAAATGAGTTTTTCAGTACATATCTTAAAATAAACACTATCCATATATTTCTTATTAAATAGTTCTTTTGAAGAGGTTAGCTCAGAAGAGCTGGATGTCTTTAACCTAAATGATCATTAGTGCCCCATGGGACTAGTTCAGAGTTGTAGTCCTCAAAGACTTTTTATAAATTACTTCAAAGAGTCTCTGGTAAGTAAAAAATAAAGAGCATTATACTATTGAACATAAACATTAAATAAATTTTAAAAAATATTACAAAACAACCATTTCTTTGGCCACTTAGTTGGCAGTGTTTCATTAATAGCTATTAAATAGTCATTAATAGCCAAAAGTAATCATTTAGTTTTTATTACTAGCTTCATATGTAATAGTTTTTCAAGATTGTTTCAAGGATAATACAAGCTAAGATACCCATCCCAGAGTTGTTCAAACCAGTGGTTAAATCCATTTTTTTACTACTGGTTCTGTGGGTGTGGCTTGGTTGGTATGGTGTGGCTTGGTGGGCATGGGGAAGATACTTCAAAATCCTCCATTCCTTCCCCAGTCAGCGACCACCCAGAGGTGGTATTTTCTGGTTTTCTGAACTACTCAAAATGTCCACTACTGGTTCTCCAGAACCTGTCAGAGTTTGCTGGATTTCACAGGTTCAAATCCTGTAGGTTCAAGCCCTGCAAAGAGACTTTACATTTTTTTTCATGTTTGTGTTTTCTTTTTTTCTTCCTTCCTTCCTTCCTTCCTTCCTTCTTTTCTTCCTCCCTCCCTTCTTTCCTTCTTGATTGCCAGTGGGTGGTACTGCTTTAGTGTGCAAATCTTGGTTCAGCTAGCCTAACCTGCAGGAATTACTGCTGCATTGTTACTCGTTTTGTTGGGCTGAGATGAAGCTATTTGTCGTTGGCATGTTTTCGGAACCCCAGTTCATATGTCTCTGGTGCTAAGCATGTAGGCTTTCCTAGACAGCATATACAGCATCTTGTGATCTATAAAAAATGACTTGGAGAGCTAAAGGTTTTGAGACCCCTGCCTTATGATGAAGTGGCAATCCCCCCACATACACCTATTCAAATGAATGAATTCACTGAATGGCCATGAAAAAGACTAGAACATCAGTTCCAGCCGTGTGAGAGCCCTAATTTACAATTGCAATGACTTACAACCATAATATTGGGCTCAATTACAGTTTTAAGTAGAAGTCTACCTGAATGGATATTTGATGACATCACCTGTACAGACCAGGAAAATAAATGGCCAAAGTGATGGCAGATTACTTAATGATTGTTCTCCTGTCCTTATCACTTATGTTTGAAGACGGGCATTGTTTCTAACACTTTCCTATCAAGTGACCTTTCCTGCAAGCACATGATTCTAGGAAAATTTGAAATATTTGCTCCTGGATTTACTTTGCCTCTTATAACTCGTTCACAAGTTAAGAAGAGTCAGCTATATTACCTGTTTGTTCAATTAGTTTTTAATTTCTTTCCAGCACCCAAATTGTTCCTTCAGGAGTTGTTCCAGGCTAATTAATAAGTACAGCCCTTTTGAGTTGTTAGTAGCTACTATTTTCATTAGATGGTTCCAATGATTCATTGAGAAATATTCTCACTAGATGTTCCAGATGACTCCTTGCAGTTTCCTTGACAACAGTACCACAGTGATTTGTCATTGACATATTCTGGGATGTTCTTGGTTTCTCACTCTGGTTTACAATCCTGTTATTCTCCCATAGTCTCCCATCTAATTGCTAACAAGGCTCTATCTGGCTTGGCTTTTGAGACCATTGAGGCTGGCTATATACTGGTACTAACTGAGACATTTTCATTATTAGAAAACACTTTAAAAATCCTAGCATGCATCATTCTCGGAGGACTACCATGTTTTTCTTGATTTGCCATGCCAGCTATTTATGTTGATTAAGAAGTCTACTTAGAGATTGAAGACATCAGATCTTGGAGGTACTTCAGTGATAATAATGTTCACAAGATCCCTCATAAGACCAGTAAGCTTGGAAGAATTCTTTAAAAACTCCTCTATTAAGTCAGGTAATAACCAGCTGCTGTTATCTCATCCATTTATTTTAGGAGATGCTATTCAGGTCATAACCATATAATCAACTAATGGCTGGTACGGCTGTTCTTTATTAAGATGTTTATAGAAATGTTACCCCCCAGCTTCACAGTGCCAACCATAAAACATTTTTTTTAAAAAAATGCTCTGATTATGTTGGGCTTACTTATTTAAATTGCTTGTTAATGACAGATTTGAATGTGGGTATTTCTACACTGAAGGTAGATCAGAGATCTGGAGGTCTCTCTTGTTGGTCATCAAGGCTGGCAAAAAGCACAGGGCTTGCTAAAAAGATGAATTATGTAGTAGCTCTGCATAAGTTGAAGAATATGGCAAATGTTTGTTTATAACTAATCTTTGACAGATGAACATAATGAAGCCTAGAATTACAGCTTTAAGATGTCACAGTTGTTAAACTACCATGTGACCAGACTCAATTTTACAACCATTTTTATGTTGTTTGTTAACCAAATGATACAGTAGTTAAGTGAAACAGTTTTACACAATGTATTTTTTTCCAGAAGTTAGTAACAAAAATGTAGAAAAACATAGTTGTGTAATTGTGGGATGCTGCAAATGGTTGTAAGAGTGAACAGGTTGCCAAACAGCTAAAATGCAATCCTGTTATCATGGGGATTGGTGAGATATGATTGCCTTTAAAATTGGGTTATAAGTAGCTTTTGGAAGGTATTTGTTATACCTTTGAACAATCACAAACTGGCTAATCAAGGACTACTTATATTACATATATATTTGAAGGGATCTAGAGTTGAAAACTGTTCACCAAATATCTAATCCAGGAGTGTCAAACCCATGTCATGATGTTGTTGTCATGTGATGTATCACAACTCTTTTCCCCCTTTGGTAAAATGGGGTGAGGGTGGCCAGCTTGTGATGCATCTGGCCCATGGGTTGTGAGTTTGACACCCCTGATCTAGGATTTGTACGTCCCTATGTTATCTTTTCCAACCATTCAGGGAATCAGAGAACCTGTATCTATACCATGTGAAAAAGTAAGCAGCAAACAGAATAAAACCAACTAACTACCAGATCAGTTAAAAGCCAAATATTTATATGCCGCCCCGAGTTTGCGGAGAGGGGCGGCATATAAATCCAATAAATCTAATCTAATCTAATCTAATCTAATCTAATCAAATGAAATGAAATGGAAACTTCTCTAATTTGACTCTTTAAGGCACTTAAAATAGGAATACTGCGGCTGTCACTTCTTCAAGCAGGACAGGAATAAGGGCTTATGTTTCCAGATGCCATTATCCCAATCTGATAAATACCCAGAAAAGCCAGATGGAAAAACCACACAGTAAAATGAGGGAGAGATGTAGAAAGGGTATGCCTAGGTAGTAGAATATACTCAATCCTGTGGTTTTTCAGAATGAAGTGAGCATCAATATATAATAAGATATACATGAAACATGCAAGGAGATTTGTTGCTTTTTCTTATACTGTATAAGCAAAGTTGTAAAAATAATATTTTACCATATGTTGGTTGATATAAAGTTGGTTTGGAAATTGAATATTAATGGTTATCTGTCAGTCCAAAGCCATTTTAGTTGGGGTCTTTAGCCTGCCACACGTTATGCTATTTTAAAATGTATTCTTTGCTGTGGGAATTTGGGAAGGGTAATTGCATGAGGGATGTCTGCATGTAGCCATAATAAATTCCTCCTAGATTATCAAGGTCATCCTTTGTCTTTGTACTTTTGCACCTGCACGGAAGGAGAAGAGAATTGCTGCCAATTTGGCAGATGAAGATTGGTCAACATGATGAACTTGGAGGGTGGGGACAAGGGATTGAACTTTGAACTGGGTGGAGAAACCCCTAGGACTTCAGAATTAGGTTTCTTTCAGATGTACCAACATGGGTCTTCTAATAATTGGAACTTTAAGGAATACTTTGCCTTGGACTCTGATTAGATTTGGATGCTATTTGGAACCCTGACCTTATCTCTGTTGAGAAGGGGATCATTCCTATATACAAGTACAGTGGTACCTCTAAGAACACCTCTACGTAAGAACTTTTCTAGATAAGAACTGGGTGTTCAAGATTTTTTTACCTCTTCTTAAGAACCATTTTCTACTTAAGAACCCGAGCCTGGAAAAATTTCCCAGGAAATTTGAGAGAGGCACGAAGGCTCAGCCAGTTTCCTGCCATTCCCCCTTTAATCCTGGCTTTTCTGGGCTGCCAGAGGAGCCTTTTGGTGACACTTAAGGAGGCTTTGGCAGGCCAGAGCAAACGGAAGGAGGCATGTGCTCCTCCTCGTCACCTGAGAGATCCTCTTTTTTTTAAGCTTTAAAGTTTTGGATTTTTTAAAATTCCCCTCACCTCACCTTCTTCCTTTGGCAGTGACTGTCCTCCTCCTCCCACCCAAATTCCAAGCTTTTATTTCTTTCCTAATGGGTTTGCAGCATTATTTGCTTTTACATTGATTCATATGAGAAAAATTGCTTCTTAAGTAGAACTTTTCTACTTAAGAACCTGGTCACAGAAGGAATTAAGTTCTTAAGTAGTGGTACCACTGTACAATACTTTCTGAGTGACTCTCTAAGATTGTAGTTGAAGCCCTCCAAAATTATTTGCAGGTACACTAGTTTCATTCATCCAGGAATGGCTTTCTGTCTCATGAAGGGTAATCCAGTTTGTGATATATCATGGCTGCTAAGTGCAATATGCTGGTATTTTAGTGATACGTGGTATGGTGATGCCAAGGTGCATTTATTGCATAACGTTTAGTCCTTAATCATGTTGAACTGCAGCTGCATTTTACTCATAATAAGTGTCTTCTCATGTGCTGATCCATTCAGTCTTAAGAACAAAGAATCCTTTGATTAAAAAGCCATAAAGATGAAACATATACTTGACAGAAGCTTTCATGGACAGGAATTCGGGTGGTTTTTTTTTTTTGTAAAAGCTCATGTCATAATGTATTCCTTAGCTTTTAAGATGGCATGCCATAACATTATGAAGTAATAGATGAATATGACAATCCATTTGGAAATCCAGATTTTTTAAATCACTTAATTAGAGTACATGGTGACTTTAAAAATATTATGACTTGCACAATATTTCATTTTCCTAATAATAATGTGGAATGTTCTTATGAATGGAGAGGAATAACAGCCGTTTATAAAATTCATTGGCTATAAATAGAAAAATCTTCCATTTTAATTTATTTAGTCAAGTACAAACAGGAAGAGGAAATTTAAAACATTGAGATCATAGTAGAGATCACCCCTCTCTTGTCGATAACTACATACCAATTTCACTATGCTGCGTCCTATGAAAAGTCATGGAATCAATTATAAACAAATCAATTACTCTCCATCTAGAAACTAATTGCTCTCTAACAAACAATTTGGTTTCAGAAAAAAGCTATCCTGCAACCTGCAGCTCCTCCACTGCAAAAATATATGGACAACTCATCTAGATCAAGGGAAATCTATAGATGCAATTTCTATCGACTTCTGCAAAGCCTTTGATTCAGTGGTCCACGACAAACTACTCCTAAAACTCAAATCCTATGGCATCTCAGGATCCCTCTACAGCTGGATTACAGTATTCCTGTCAAACAGACAACAAGGTTAAAATAGGAAGCACCATATCCACCCCCATCCCAGTTAAAAGCGGTGTTCCCCAAGGTAGTGTACTGGGACCAACGCTCTTCATTCTCTACATCAATGACCTTTGCAATTACATCACAAGTAACTTCCTCCTCTTTGCCGATGACGTAAAACTCTTCAACACCACCGATAACACAACTACTCTCCAAAAAGACCTTGACGCTGTTTCTGAGTGGTCTAACACAGAGGTCCCCAACCTTTTTAGCACCAGGGACCGGCTTTAAGTTAGACGAGTTTTCTACGGCCCGGTGGGGGGGGGCTTTGGTCATATGGGGGTGGGGTTATGGAGGGGTGGAGCTTAGTGACGCAGCCCTCCACACTTCTCCACAGGGCGGGGAGAATGAGGAGGCTCCTTTGGCGGCTGGGGGCTGCCTGGCTTTGTGATTTTGACTGGGGGGGGGACTTAGGAAGGTCCTACTTCTCCCCCCCCCAGCCAAAAACTCAAAGCCTATCTGCTGCATACGGGCGATGAGCGGGACGAGCGGCGCCGAAGCCGGTGGCTGTGGCAGCTGCTGCAAGAGGCTCTCCGCTCTCGGGAGAGTTTAACAACAGAGGCTCTTTGGCTGCCCGGGGCGCGCGCGGGCGCACACACGCACACACAAAAACATAACCCCGTAGTTGGGAAAAGGCTGGATTCTTTCTCCCCATCTCTTCCATTCAAGGGAGGCTTCAATAGACTCAGCCACCAAACAATAATAATAATAAAATCAGCGAGCGCCAACCATAACCCCCCTTCTTTATTTTTCAAGCTCGAGCGGTTCTTTTCTCCTCGCTCCAGAAACTTGGCGATCGCGCCCCACCGCCGCCGCCTCCTCCGTTTCCCCCAACGGCAAGCAATCTAAACGCGGGAAGGGCATTCCGGCGCTTCCCTTCAGCCTCAGAAGCCCCCTCGACGCTGGAGGGATGGTTATGAGGGGAGCGAGCGAGGAGAAGAAGACGTCCCACTCATCGCTCCTGAGGGAACGGGCGAGGGCGTCGGAGACCCAAAGCCCATCCTGTGTGGAGGGAGACGGAGCCAAGCGGGGCCACCCGGAGACCTTTTCCCGTCTTCTTCTCCTCGCTCGCTCCCTTCATAACCAGCAGCCCCGCTCGCGGGGGGATGCCCGTTCGTAGCTACCAGCCCGCCAAGCGTCGAGGGGGCTTCTGAGGCTGAAGGGAAGAGCCGGAATGCCCTTCCCGCGTTTAGATTGGGGGAAACGGAGGAGGCGGCGGTTGTTTTCTCCTCGCTCCAGAAACTAGGCGATCGCGCCCCACCGCCGCCGCCTCCTCCGTTTCCCCCAACGGCAAGCAATCTAAACGCGGGAAGGGCATTCCGGCTCTTCCCTTCAGCCTCAGAAGCCCCCTCGACGCTTGGCGGGCTGGCGTAGCTACGAACGGGCATCCCCCCGCGAGCGGGGCTGCTGGTTATGAGGGGAGCGAACGAGGAGAAGAAGACGGGAAAAGGTCTCCGGGTGGCCCCGCTTGGCTCCGTCTCCCTCCACGCAGGATGGGCTTTGGGTCTCCGATGCCCTCGCCCGTTCCCTCAGGAGCGATGAGTGGGACGTCTTCTTCTCCTCGCTCGCTCCCCTCATAACCATCCCTCCAGCGTCGAGGGGGCTTCTGAGGCTGAAGGGAAGCGCCGGAATGCCCTTCCCGGGTTTAGATTGCTTGCCGTTAGGGGAAACGGAGGAGGCGGCGGTTCTTTTCTCCTCGCTCCAGAAACTAGGCGATCGCGCCCCACCGCCGCCGCCTCCTCCGTTTCCCCCAACGGCAAGCAATCTAAACGCGGGAAGGGCATTCCGGCTCTTCCCTTCAGCCTCAGAAGCCCCCTCGACGCTTGGCGGGCTGGCGTAGCTACGAACGGGCATCCCCCCGCGAGCGGGGCTGCTGGTTATGAGGGGAGCGAGCGAGAAGAAGACGGGAAAAGGTCTCCGGGTGGCCCCGCTTGGCTCCGTCTCCCTCCACGCAGGATGGGCTTTGGGTCTCCGACGCCGCGGACCGGCTGGAAAACCCCAACGGCCCGGTCCCGGTCCGCGGACCGGCGGTTGGGGACCTCTGGTCTAACACATGGAAACTCCAAATCTCAACTAGCAAATGCTCTCTCCTATTTTTACGTGAAAGGACCGCCCTTTGCTTGTAGCGCCACTGCGGCGTCCTTTTTCGTAAAAATGCCAATGTTTATTTGTACGTGAAGACATCCCTTTGAAGGAGCTGGGGAATCCCTCCCACAAAGAGATTCCGGGGGCAGAACCTTGACATCCATGGAATCCAGGAAGTGATCACCTTGGTGTCCTTAGCAACCTGCCGGTGACGTCAAAGCTCCGAACGCTGCACGCGACCCTGAACTTTGCCCGAAGTTTCAAAAAATTTCGTGTTCGTGTTCGGCATACTGAACACTGCAAAATTCAGTTCGCCCATCACTAGTCATGAGTCAGCAAGATAAACAATAGTGGATTTAGGACACCGCCCTGAGGAACCAGTGCTCAAGAACATGGTGTTAGGAATATTATCCCCAACTTCAATATACTGGGGCCTATCAGTGAGAAAACCAAGAACACAGTTTCACAAAGGAGTATATTAAAGCCTAAAAGGCCCACTTTATCTACCAAATGATGAATAATGAGAATATTAAATGCTGAAGTGGACAAACAGCATTCACCCTTGAGTATTTCATCTAAGTGCATCAAGCTCAGATGGAGAACATAGAAATAACATCCTCAGTGGAACTATTTGGACAATGAGCAAATTGAAGTGAGTCAAATGTTGGAGGGAGGGCAGATACAATAAGATCCTTTATCAAAGCTTCAAAACATTTCATAATGATGGATATAAGTGCAACTGGATGATAATCTTTAAGTCACATGTAACAATTAAGACCAGTAATTATGAGATCTTTCTATGTAAGTAGCCATATACTTTTGAGGAAAATTAGGACAAGGTATAAAAGTTAAAGAAGTATAAATAAAAATCAGAAGCTTTCGTTTATCTGCTATTCTTTGTGTAGGATTGCCTCAGTGTTTTTCTTCCATCCTAGCCTGGTGTGGAAGGAAGAAAGAAAATAGGAGAATTTATAAAAGATTCCACCAGATGTTTTCATTCAGGAAAAATATTCTGTAAACTTCAAATGGACCCATTCCTAGATAAATGCATACAGCATCATGAGATAATCCCGAGTTGTACATCAAAGTGATATTTATATTTAGAATGTTTCTCCTTTGTCCAAAACTTTATTATCTTCAGATAATAAAGTTTTGGCTGGAAATTCTGAAATCTAGAGTCCGAATGCATATAAGAGGCAGCAATTAGGGAAGATTGGGCTGATGCAATTAAATATCTACTTGCACTGGTCTTTGCTATGCAATTTTCATGCAATTATTCATACTCAGCCTAACCTTCATTCCAAGATTGATATGAGAATAAGGATGAAGAAGAATCTTTTATTTCCCCCAAATGGAAGGAAGTTGAATAAAGATGTAGTCAATGGTTATGCTAAAAGCAAAATTCCCTGGCTTGTTAGTTTGAAAAAGAATTGTCACTGATGCCTTTTCAATCCAACTCTCTGTTGTTTATCTTTATTTGCTTGGTCTACTATCTTCTGAGGAAGGCAATTTAGTGATGCTAAAGATTACTGATATAAGTTGGTTTAGATGAGTCATCAGAATGCCTTTTTAAGACTTTGTTACTGCAAATGCTGAATGTTACTGGTAGAAAATAGTGTAGTGTTTTGAAAGTGCTAGAGAATGTTTCATTTCATGTCTTTTTCACATACATATATTTTTATTCTCAAATGTTAGGGAAAGGTTAATCTATTTTTTTCTGAATGATGGAAGCCCTTAGTAGATGGGATTGTTCTTCATCCTAAGTTTATGTACTTGAGCATTTATTATGTACTTGACTTTATTTATACATACTTATCCATAGAGTAAATCAAATATGAGGTTTTTTTGAGAGCTTTACGATTTTTAAGTATGTTTTATCAATTTTTTTGAATGCATCTCGTAGACTCCTTCAAGTCCAATACTAAAAAATATGTAGTCAGAAAGAATGCCACATCTCAATAAGAAAGATCATGGTAGACAATTTTATAACAAAGAATACCTGCTACTACAAACTCTAAGTGCCGAATCTTGTACATAGAAGTTCTGAAGTATAAATCATACATCTTTTTTCTGCCCTTATTATGGACTGAAAACAGACAATGGTTCACACTGATGTATTGTTATTGCTATAAACAAGAAGTTTTTTTCCCTTACTTTTAAAAAAGTTGCTTGAATGGGCATCTAAATAATATACCAAATCTATTGTCTTTAAATACCAATAGTTATTAATAATCTAATGTTTCTAAATTAGATTGTACAAATGTGAGGTTGGGTGTTTCTATTTTTGCTAGTTTTGAAATGCATGTTTGATGGTTGTGTTATAATCTGTAGGTGCATGCAATCTTGATAGATTGGATTTCTAATTTTTTTTACTAATTTTTATTTTTACTATTTTTTTTTACTAATTTTTATTCACTAGAAACTTCTTTCTAATGATAATTAACCTGATAACCACAATGACAAACCTATGGCACACTTGCCCAAAGTAGCACATGAAGCCATGCATGGCCTAGCCTTTTGTTTCCTGGGTTTCTGTGGTGCATGCATGCACGGCCATCAGCTGTCCTACATGTGTGTGGCAGTGCTGAAAACTGTCCTAAGCATGCACATCAGCCAGCTGATTGTTAGGTGTGTATGTGCGCCAGAACCCGGAAGTTCAGTTTTTTTGGAGCTTGAGCCATTGGCGTGCATAGCAGTGCCGAAAACTGGCCTCTGCATACATGCTGGCCAGTTGATTGTCGAGTGCACATGTGTGCCAGAACCCAGAAACCCATCTTTTCCAGACGTGATTCCTTCCCGCATGCAGCAGTGCCGAAAACTGTCCTGTGAATGCATGCCAGCCAGCTGATTGTCAAGCATGCATATATACTAGGATCTGGAAATTTGGCTTTTTGGAGTGTGGCCCTGATGAGCGCACATCCGTGCATGATGTTTCTGTGTAACCTTTTTGGCGCTCAGCACCAAAAAGTTTTGCCGTCAATGCTCTATAACTTGAATAAGGTTGAATACCTGTTTATGGATGTTGTGGTTCAGCCTGAGGCTGCTCAGGGACCAGCTGTGTCTCTGCTGGCTCCATGCCCGGAGGAGGATGACAGCGAAGAGGAGGGGGCTGAACAGTCAGACGAGGGAGAGGAAAATCAGGAATGGGATGAAGGAGAACAGCATGAGAACCGTGGGGGGGGGGCTCTCCCCAGCCAGTAGTTTGGAGTCATTAGGTGATGAAGCTCAAGCCGTCATTGAAATGCGACAGAGATGGTCAGATCAAAGAAAGGAGCAATTAAAGAGGTATTATCAGCACTGAATTAGGAACAGCTGGTTTTGGGTGTGGTCCTCCTTAGCAGGGTTTAAAAGGCAGGCAAACCCTTGAAGCCATGTGGAGTGTTATCAGTTTGGAGTTGCGTTATCCTGTCTTGTTTCTCGGCGTCTCTGTTCCTGGCTTGTGGCCCAGCAGCTTTGGAAGACCCGTGGGAGGTGTAGGTCTGCTATCTACAGCCTCGGCTTGGCAGCAAGAATTCTGTATTGTTGCATGGACTTTTGCCTTCGTGGATATATGTGAAGATACAGCGTTTTCCTGATTGTAAGGACATTTTCTGTTACCTGTGTTTTTCTTGAATTTTATAAAACTGCCTTTGCCTTTTACCAGTGTGTCTGGCTTCTCTTTTTGGGTTGGTATTGGCTTCTGGAGTGACCCAGACAGAACAATGGATTTTTATTTTAATTTGCTTTATCCAGTACTTTCTTTTTAATGTATTCTCTTTTTAGCCGAGTCTTCTTTTTAAGAAAATGATTGCTTGATTGTCATGTTAAGTTGCTTGAAAATAGTCTTTTTGCTTGAAATTTTGGGGCTAGGCTATTAAATATTAGTTCTATGTTGATTTCTTTTGCCTTATCTGTTTTACAATTATCCTAAGGCAATTTGATGGAAAAGAAACTGATCTGGTTATCTCAATTACCTTCCCCACAAAGAAAAACAATAACAGAATGACAAAGTTAGAAGGAACTTTGGAGATATTCTAGTCCAACCACTTGCCCAAGCAGGAGACTCTATACAGAAGTGGCTTCCTCCCAGTTTGGACTGGTTTGCCTGAACTGATAGTGACCCACTGGTGTTTGTCATGATGATGTCACTGAACCAGACTGGTTGTGCTGGTCTGCGGGCACCACCATCTTTTATTTATTTATTTTTTTAAAAAATTGTTTTCAGGAATTTTTTGGAATTTTTTTTCAAAAGGTTTCTCCTCTGTATGCGCAGAAACTAACTTTTCAGTACTGTGCATGCATCACCATTTTGTTTTTGGCTAATTGTTTTGAATATTTTCAGGGGGTTTTGCACTGTGTCTGAAAAATACAGTAAATTCAACATAGTGAACTGTTAATGATATCTGATAACTCTGATTAAAATTAATTTATAATAAACTATCAGATCCTCAAGATGGGGGAGTGTTATAGTTATAAGTAAAAGCCAGGCAAATTTTACTTGTCCTATAACTGTTATGGGGACTTTAAAAAAGTTTCTGATAATTTCTAGTGCTTAATCTGTTAGAAAAATGTGCTGTCATTCCCACTCCATCAGTTTTAAGAGAGGTGAAGGGAACCATATTGGCTTCTAGTTTTGCTTGGTTTTCCCCCCTCTCAGCTCTTTATTAGAAGAAAGTAGTTGAAGGTAGTATTTCATAACCATAAATGAATGTGGTGTAAGTGTATTTATTATTATTTTTATATATCAGTAAATGCATTTCATTTAAAATGGTTCCAATTTGATTTCTTGTTAAAGCTTTTTTTTATTGTTAGGGCTCTGCTAGCAGTGAAAGTAATTTGCTGTATATATACAGTATATGGGAAAATAAGCTTTCTGAAGACTGCTGGCATTTCCTCTTTTAAAACTTAGCCTTTCATTTATTTGTGACCCAGAAACAGTGCAAGCATGTCCTAATGATGTAAAGAATAGCACACTTTTGAGTTGTGAGATTTGGCATGAAGTCTGCATGGGATTTCAGGTGGATGATTCCTACAGCATCTTCAGATTATATCGCCAATCACATTGGGACCATGCTGAGATTTTTTCCTTCTTCTAAACATGTAGCATACTTCAAGAAACATGTAACAAATATTAATATTTATATAACTGCCCAAGTAAATTGCTGAATTATTACTTAATATTAAAGAAGAAAAAAAGAATATTAATTTCTAATGGTCTAAGAATGGATTCAGAGGTTTATATATTTAATGTCTTGTTATACAAATAAAAGGATTTCTGATAGTAAAATGCAGATACTTGAGCTTCTAGCAAGTAGAACAGATGGTATTTGTTTAGATAGACAAATTATTGTGTATAGAATGGATTTATATTATCATTGGCATCTGTCAGATTTATATTGTAGGTTTACCTCTATTGCTTTATCTCCAGGAAACCACTTTTGATTGCTATTTATTAGTAGAAATGTTAGTTGGCATGAATGAATTCTGGCTGCAAAAATGAAGTGGTATCATTAAAATTATTATTAAAATTGAAATTAGAAGTATGTGAATATTCAGTTTGGTGATTTTAAGTGAATGCCATTTGATGAAAACTCTCTACCAAGTCAGATCAAACTTATTACCTTTGCCCCCGAAGTAATTTTATTAAAACTACTGTGATGATGTTCATCCATCGTGTTTGAGGAGGACCTTGAAATCTAATGGGTTGTGGGCTGTATACAATGTGTGCACTGTAAGGCCTATACGGGAACGAAATGTTCTGCCACATGTTGGGTACCATGTAAAGAATAAGTGAATGCAAACCACAAACAATACAAAGAAACAAAAAATACAACAAAGATTGGGAGATTTAAAAAATGAAAAGAAAGAAAAATGGGAAACTGAAAGAAAAAAGAAGTAACTTTGTCCTTCATCCCAGCAGGTCAAAAATAACTTTAAAAATAATTTCTCTAAATAAGACATAATCTCTTTTCTTTCTATAGTTCCACACTTAGTTAAGGAAAACAAAATCAAAACGATAAGGCAATCAATTTTTATTAGCAAAAGTTCAATAAATTTAACCATATACAACTATTTTATTTTTTTAAACCCTGGTCAAACAAACCAATTTATAAATCTTCCCCAATTTTTTAAAAATATCCTTTGATTTTTTTTTTTATAAAAGAAAACAACAAACAAATTCCCAGGAGTAATTTGCTCTCATCTGTGTTTCAAAGTGAAAATCCTTTGGAACTTTAACAGATTTCTTTTGTATCCATAAATAAAATTTATTCTTTTGTTTTCCACTTATAAAAAGGGGACATTCTAAGTGTAAGTAGAGCTCTTTTGGTTAGCCAGAGTGGAGAAAAATATCCAAATCAATTTCCTGATTTAATTTCCACTCATCTTCTGTAGGCAATAAGATATCTATTTGATCTATTTATATAACATTTAAGTGTCCTTGCAAATTAGTTTAATAAACATCCATTGCAACTCTTTCTCTGAAACTTCATAAGAACATTTTCTGACAATTTTATGAAGTATCTGATCCATTTTGTCCAAACGTTTAGCTGAAAGGATTCTAATTTTGTGCTAAGGATCTCTGCTCCATTTTCTTTATCCCTGGTTCTAATGTACAGCCTTCAAGGTCCCCTTATAAAAAAAACCAACCAAAAGAATCTCAATTTCCCATGAGAAAGTATCTTTTAAATAATTCAAAGCTATAATTCCAAATCCCTCTGGCACCTTAATCCATTATTAACTTTCCAAAATCCTTATACTAAGATGATAGTCTAAAAATCATATATTTTTGGAACCTCCAAAATCAAATTTAAACTGTTATCTTTTATGGAGAAGAAAATTCACCCGATGAATGCAGTGGAAACTTGCCAATCTAAAGAGTTTTAATCTTGCCAATATGTAAATTAATAAAGAAAACACTTAAAAACAGCACTTAAGATATAAGGCATTAGGACATTGAGATTTATAGGTAGTCCTTGGTTAACTAGCATAACTGAACCTGGAGTTATAGTACGTCATGGTGGTTGTTAAGTGGGCCACCATATGAACATACATAATTTTATGATCTTTTTTGCCATGGTCATTAAGCAGCATAGTGTGTGGTAAGCAAATGCTGCAGTCATCTAAACAAATAACACGGTCATTAAACAAACCCATTTTCTTCAATGGATATTTTTGTACAGGAAACTGGAAGAAAACCCTGGAAACTGGCAAAGAAGCTAAAAAATGTCATTTTCGTATACAGTACTGCATTTTTATTGCTGTGAGCAAGCAGATGGTATATAAATTTTGTAAATAAATAAGATTGTAATACACTACAAGCGACTAAGTATAAGCTGATTTACAAGTACGCCAAAATCATGTACCCATGTTTTTCTCCCTCTCCCTCCCTCCTTCCCTTTCTCTCTCTCTCTCTCCCCCCTGTGTGTGTGTGTGTGTGTGTGTGTTTGTCTGTCTGTGTGTGTGAGAGAGAATATGTTGGAATTTTGAGACTGAGTACATTTGGAGAGGTGCATTGTAACTTACACCGGTAAACTGGTCATTCATAAACTGACCATAGAAATAATAGTTTTGATGAGGTTATCCAGAATGATATAATAACCCCAATGATATCTCCTTTGTTCCCGAGAGGTTATGCTAGCATACAGTGATAATTCCCCTTACAGAGCTGTCTTACTAGCTAACAAAAACCATCAAGGAGCTAACTCACCATGGGGCTTACTTGTAAAAGTACAAATTGAATTTGTTGCCTTGAGTTGATGTGGACTGTCAGAATAATTTTGTCATATGTGTAACTTTTCCCCCCTGAATTGATACTAGGAAACTGAATTTATTTGTTAAATCTATTTGGATGCTCAAAATGGATGGCACACATGAATTGCATTACACATCAGAAACCATTATTTGAGCTCTATTTCACTGACCATTTGGGCCAATTATCCCTTCTGAATAACATCACAACATTTTCATCTTTTAGAACACCATTTTTTGGGGTAGAGTAATGATAGGAACGAAGAAGAAAGTATTGGTCACATACTGTTAGTAGGTGATGCTCCTACAATTTGCAATCTAATCAAGTCTACAGAGCAAACTGAATCTCAGCAATTTGTTGAATGCAGTTCTTTTTTTACATGGCTGTGGTCATTTTTACTCAATAATCCTTGTTTCAAAAACCCTTGCCAATTTTATTGCCAATCTAACCCCATCTCTGTAATCATGATCTGAATTTTTATGTAAATTCTTTTTGCTTATTTCCCCCAAGAAATTGTTTGATCATTTGTTTCTACATGTTCAACCATGGATAAGTGCTGCATTGAGGAAGAGAATCAGCATCAACATCTGATATTAGCTTTAAGACAATTAGGCAACCTGTCACTTGTGGGCCAATAGCAGTACAATCTGATGTGATCAGATTTTAGGGGATCATTTTTTTAAAAAAATCCAATGCTGGATGATCCCGTGATTGTCTAAGCAGAATATACATACGAAATAAAAGAATAATTAGAGTGGCAAACAAACTTTAATAATATGTCAATATTTACTTATATAAACAGGTAAACAGAGTGTCCATGGGTGGGCAGAAAAGCAATGGGGGCAAGAGTGACTTTCAACTTCCTTTTGGCTTCCTCACTTATTTTACTTGTGGGAAGTTGACAGGAAGTATTAGAAAGCATGATCATGTGAATGCAGGAATACTGCAACTAATACAATTTTCAGAATAAATCGGTCTCAATAGCATAGAAATTTCAGCTCCCTAGGCACAGTGGATTCAATAATGGGCTGCTGCATGGACGTTCCGGTACACAGTCCTGGTTGGAAAAATGGAGATGCGCATGCCCCCAATGTGTGCACATATGCACCCACATGAGATTTGGCTTCTGTGCATGTGCAAAAAGTGAAATCTCATGCGAGGGTGCTTGCGCGAGAGAGAATTCGCCAATTTTTGGCGTCTTTTTGCTTCCGCGCATGCAAGGAAGCAAAGAAATCACTGAAAATTGGCAAAATCTCATGCTCAACATTTTTTTGCCTCTTCTCAAGAACCATTTTCTACTTAAGAACCCGAGCCAGGAAAAAATTCCCAGGAAATTTGAGAGCGGCATGAAGGCCCAGCCAGTTTCCTGCCATTCCCCCTTTAATCCCGGCCATCTCGGGCTTTTCTGGGCTGCCAGAGGAGCCTTTCAGTGGCGCTTAAGGAAACTTTAGCAGTCCAGAGTGAACAAAGCATTTTTTCTTTCTCTGGGCACTGCTTCAGAGTCCCTCTTTTTTTTTAAGCCTTAAAGTTTTGGATTTTTTTGATTCCCCTCACCTCACCATCTTCCTTCAGTAGCAGCTATCCTCTTCCTCTTCTTTCTCCTCCTCCTTCCGCCCAAATTCCAAGCTTTTATTTCTTGCCTAATGGGTTTGCACACATTATTTGCTTTTACATTTATTCCTATGGGAAAAATTGGTTCTACTTAAGAACGTTTCTAATTAAGAACCTGGCTACGTAACGAATTAAGTTCTTAAGTAGAGGTACCACTATATATAGATAGATGTGAATTCTTTGAAAAAGGTGCTTCAGATTGAGCGGGGAGTGCATCCAGATGATTTCTTTTCAAAGCTTCAAAGCAGCCATGTCTTTTCCCATCCCTGCACAATTGTTTCAGAAGCTGCTTCCTGGTGTTTATATATGTATGCGAATGCATAACCATTTTAGTTCCCTGAAAATGAGCTTCAGCACAACTCCAAACCACAGAAGACTAAACCTCTGGTTGCAGTGACCAATCCAGAGTGTAGATTGGTTTGCTCTAAAAATAGAAGGGAATTTTTCTTCTTCCAATTTCCCAAGTTGTTGGTTTCTATCTAATTTAGCCTAAAGGAAGTTTTTTTTTCTCTCCTGGACAATCTAGTTACTGCTACAGTAGGATAAGAGGCAGTCGAGGCATTTCTTTAGAAACCATGCAGTTTTGTCCCTAAAGACATAGCTGCTTGCTGTAAAGCTGACAGCAGGAAACAACTTGTGTACTCAGTATTCCTGCAGCGAGCAGCTGAGCACAAAGCATAGAATTGCTTTTCTTTCCTGTATGATATTTGGATCAGCTGTGTTGACTTCCATATTTCGCTCTCCTTTTTCTTATAATATTTTTCTATAAATTTCTGTGTTATTAAGTTGGCTGTGTTGTGGTTTAAAGGGACAAGCAAGCCAGGTGGGTGATGGATTGTTTGTCCCACTTAGGGCCTTGAGAGGAGCCTGCTGCACACTTTCTACAAAGGACGGGCTCATTTCAGGATGGAGGGTCGGGGTCAGGGGGTGTTTCTAACTTATCTCACTGCTGGTTCACTTCCTCCCACACTGTGTGGCTGTACCTCGTGGGTGTGACCATGCACAGTGCAAAAAATGAAATTAAAAAAATTTAAAAAGCAAAAAACAAGATGGCAATGCATGCACAGCGCTGAAAACTCAGCTTCTGAGCATGCGCAGATGGAAATATTTTTAAAAATTCAATTTGTTTTAGAAAAGATGGTGGTACCCATGGACTGGCATCAGCCAAATGGATCCATGATGTTATCTTGACATCACTAGTGGATCACTAACAGTTTGGGTGAAACAGTCCGAACTGAACCAGGAAGAACCCACCCATGGTCTTAATAAAAGAGTCAAGATTCCATATCTAGGATAATCTGAGATCTGGGTGGGAATCATGATAAAACTTTGAGGTTGAAAAACAGGGTCATCACATTGGTAATCTGCAGCCCCATATATTGGGAAAGTCAAGTCTTTGAAAATAATCCTACTGTAGCTCATAACAGCAACATTGTATGACTACAGTGAACCTGCACAACACAGTGGTTAAGAGTCTGAACTCTTATCAGCTTTTCCTCTTTAAGATCTTGCCAGAGGGTTTCACCTTGTCCACCAAGATCAACTGTTATAATCTCCACAGAACTGCTTAAGCATAGATCCTGTTGAAATGGAAGCTGCAAATGTGCAGATACCTTTAAAGTTTAAATCTTCTACGTGCTTTCCTATATTGATCAGTTCCCACCTGGAGCAATGTGTCCATTAATTCTGTGATAGGAGATGGAATCCTTTTGGAGATAGATAGCCTGAATATTATTTAGATAATCCAAATATATCTGGAAAATACCCAGCATGGTTAACCGTGTCGTCATTTTACTTTCTTGATCTTTAGCAAATAATGGATGGATTGGAATATGCTATGGTTCAGAATGTATAACTTGCCAATATTCCTATCAAGTTGTAAAGTTTAAAGTTTTAAAGACAAACACAGACATGGATAATTAGAAATGGGGAAAAAACACAATTGTGCTGGGCCTGTAGGCACTTACAAGCCGCAGCGGCGAGTGAAATGTAGCATTCCGGCTAGAAGCCCAATGCTGAGTATACATATCCTCAATGGAAGGCAGGAGTAGCCCTGCCTTCCATTAAGGATATGTATACTCAGCGGTGGGCTACTAGCCGGAACGCTAAATTTCACTTAACGCCGCGGCTCGTGAGTGATTGCGGGGCCAGCACAATTTTACTTCTGCACCTGTGAAGGTAGCAAAATGATGCATGGAGCCACAGGTGTGCCTGTGTTTCGGCATGCGCAGAAGCATAAAACCCTCACCGAAACACAGGAGCACTTGCGGCTCTCTGCACGATTTTGCCACCTCCACAGGTGCAGATTTTGCAGAAGCAAAATCGCGCTGGCACCGCAAGCAATTATGAGTTGCGGCAGCAAGCACAATTTAGCGTTCCAGCTAGTAGCTCACCACTGTGTATACTGCACAAGTCAAAGAGAGGGCTTATTAGTAACCTTGACTATCACTAGGTGTTGTATCTTTTTATTCTTGATAAATGTATCGTATTCTCCTTATGTATACTAAGAGCATATACACATAAAACAAATTTCTTGTGTGTCCAATCATACTTGGTCTATTCTATTCTATTCTATAAAAATTTCCTTCCTTCCTTCCTTCCTTCCTTCCTTCCTTCCTTCCTTCCTTCCTTCCTTCCTTCCTTCCTTCCTTCCTTCCTCCTTCCTTCCTTCCTTCCTTCCTCCTCCTTCCTTCCTTCCTTCCTTCGCAACTGCCAAGTGTAGTAGCTAACATATATGAATAAAATCATGGTATTTTATCACGTATTATGTACCCCCCCCCACCCGAAATAAACAAAGAAGGGTGTATTGTCATGTATGCTATCAGTATGGGTCAGTTACAGTTTTAGTTATTTCTTTTTTTCTTTTCAGGAGGATTAATATGTCACCATCTTTGCACAGCTGTTCGTATAAAGTGTATTCCTTCCAGATTTTTAAAATAAATAATATTTTCTATTATCTCATAAACTAATAAGCAGATTGTATTCTTAAAAAAATCTAAAATAGATTTTTTTTTAAAAAAAAAGTGATGAGGGGGAGGGAATAAAACCTATTTGCTATGAACACAATTGAAAAAAAATCCCTGAACTCAGATTGATTCATTCATGCATTATAAATAAGTGAAGCCAAAGCAAATTATATATGCAGAATAACTTGTATAAAATGTGTAAATAACTACATACACATACACATTTATAGTTCCTTAATGCATATTGGACAAAGGAACCAGTTAACTTTTAAAATGTTCTTAAAAGAATCCCGAGTTATTTTTTGTTAAGCCTTTAAAGCCTTTAATTTAGCTAAATTCAGTGGCTAGCTTTCATCTTTCACTGTATTTTTCATTATTAAAACTGAATTAAGATGTGTCAAAGAAACAGAGCAAATAGGTTTCAGTCTGACATACAAGCTATTTAAAGTTAATGAGAGGTAATAACTTAATGATACTGTAGGATTATAGTCATTGGTGTCAGGATGCAATGTGGATAACTGGTCCCACATATCAAGATTGTACTATTAATAAAAAACAAGAATGTAGTCAGCTTCTAATTTAAAAGAAAGAATAGTATTTTAGACACAACCCAGGGATTCTACTGTGTTTAGGATTCATTATTGAATAGGATATGCATTCTACTTATAAAGAACATCAGTTAAAAATTATTCAATAAAACCTAAATTAGTTTGGACAGATGATCAACCCATCACTCTAGCTCAGTGCTTCTCAAATAGTGGTGTGGGCCCCCCTGGGTGTGTGTGGAGCAATGCAGGGGGGCATGATGTGGGGAATATAATAATAATAATAATAATAATAATAATAATAATAATAATAATAATTTATTAGATTTGGATGCCGCCCCTTTCCGAGGACTTGGGGCGACTCACAACAACAATAACAATATAATACAAATCTAATAGTTAAAACTAAAATTAAAATCCCACTATCTTTAAAAAACAATCAATACTGCACAATCATACCATACTCAAATCTTACTAGTCAGAGGGGGCGCAAATAGTCTCCCCATGCCTGGTGACATAAATGGGTCTTCAGAGTCTTGTGGAAGGCGAGGAGGCTGGGCGCAAAATGTTTATTTCTTCCTGGGGTGGGCATAACAGAAAATAATTTAGAACTGCTCTAGCTAACTGTGCAAGCTCACCTTACTTCCATTCCCTGCATTAATGGGAATGATTCCTGCTGTCTAGTAATGGAAGGAAAATGGGGAAATTTTCTCAATCTTTGTCCTTAACTTCCCCTGTTGGTAACATATACTGTATTTATGCTTAGTTTTCTTTTGGATAGCACTTTACCTCGGCCATGAGGAAGCTAATATAAAATAAATGTTAAATATAGGACTATAGATAGGTTCTGTTCAGAAAAGTAAAAAAGCATCAATAGTCCCTGAATGTATAATACAGTGTTCCCTCGATTTCCGCGGGGGATGCGTTCCAAGAACTCCCGCGAAAGTCGAATTTCCGCAAAAGAGAGATGCGGAAGTAAATACACCATTTTTTGCTATGGACAGTGTCCCAAGCCTTCCCTTAACACTTTAAACCCCTAAATTACCATTTCCCATTCCCTTAACAACCATTTACTCACCATTATTACTGGTACTCACCATTGAATAAGACACTTAGTGATCCTGATATTTATAAACATAATTATTTATTAACAATAATTATTTTTTTGTTATTTATTTTCAAAAATTATTAGTTTGGCGATGACATATGACGTCATTGGGTGGGAAAAACCGTGGTATAGGAAAAAAACCGCGAAGTATTTTTTAATTAATATTTTTTTAAAAACCGTGGTATAGGCTATTCGCGATGTTCGAACCCGCGAAAATCGAGGGAACAGATGTGTAGATGTGTTTTGTCTGAATATCATTTGATGTCCGTTTTTTTGTTTTGACTCAGTTTTTTTGCATTTTCATTTTGACAACTTTGAAAATTTCATAACTGAAAACCCCCAAGGCAGCTATTATAACCCATTTTGTAAGACTGTACAATGGGATTCATCTTCCTAAGTGTCTTCCACTTACACTACACTCTTACAGTTATATTGCCTTGGTATTAATAAATACTATCATATTAATTCTGGTACCTCTCCTCTCATGGTAACTTGGTGAAATGAGCCAAAATCCTCCCCCCACCTTTAAAAAAAACTTTAAAAATGGATTCATTAGATAGAAAATCATCAAAGATTTCATTATCTTTATGAGGTTTATGAATATAAAAATTACAATGGATCAAACAACTTTAACCATGAGAAGTTGTTTCATTGAACTTATAGAATCTTACTTCTTACTTGGTGTTGGGCACGTTTTCTTTTAAGTATTTTTTGTTTGTTGTTAATTTAGTAAATAAACCAATAATTATTATTTTTTAAATAGAATCTTACTTCTTAAACTGGTTAGTCTAGAATTGATTAGAACCCCAGGGTAGGTTCCATCCATTTCAAATTGGTTCACCCAAACCAATAGTGATCTGCTGGTGATATCACAATTACATTACCAAACCAGATTGGCCAGTGCCGGTTTGTGGGCGCTGCCACCTCTTTTTTTAAAAAAAGTTTTTCTATTGACTTGTAATGAATGGAGAGAATGGAAGGGAATAAAACAATGAAGATTAAGGGAAACATTGATTATTGAACAGATTGGAAGTTTTACAAATTTTTTTTATAAAAAAGACATGCAGAGAGAGAAAACCTACAGCAGTCCCTGATTGTTTGAAGGTTTGAAGAATAGTATACACTGTGCAGGAATAGTCTTTTGGCATGTTTGTGAATTCTTACACTGACAAATTTGTTTATATCTGTTTATACTTGTAATTCTGAGATGTCAAAAGTATGGTTAATGTAAAGTTAGGGAAGTAGCCTTGAAGAAAATATGTTAGGGAAGGCAGGAAGTAATTAAGAATTGGTCTCCTCGTGGATATAAGGAAGCAGGAAAAGCCTTGTCAGGCCTTGGTTAATTTAATACTACTTTTCTTTGCGGTGTTTGCTTCTTGATCTGGTTTACCTGAAAGTGCTGCTTTCTAGAAAGCTGGACCTCTCATTAGTTATTCCCATTTCCTTATTTCCTCATTTATGCATGAATCATTCTTTTGTTCCTTCTTGAAGCAATGCATGTATTGCTTATTTATAGAGGTATTGGTCATTCATTTTGTGGAATGTTCTATAGTCCAGATTAGTACAAAGAAAGTTTCTTTTTTTAAAATAGTCATTTGTTATTGAGTCTGTCACTTGTTTTGAACTCCTTGTGACTTGAACATCTTTTTTGCTAAGTACTTCTTCGAGTTCTTCTATTCCTCTGTTTCTGTTGTCACTGATAACATCTAGTTATTTGGTCTTTTGTTAGCCTCCTTTCTAATTGCCTTCTATTTATCTAAACCTTTTTTTGTATTAGAGATTGCAATATGGTCTGGCATTAAATACCTAGGGGGACTGCATAGAGATATTTAGTTTTCGGATCAGATAAACAGCATAGTTTCAAGTTTGAGTAGTCGCCTTTTGTGATGTATCAGTTTATCTAGTTCCAAATGAATCAAATTAGACTGAAACAAGTGTATTTGTATAAAATGTTTACAGTTCTAGTTAAAAGCTAAAATACAATTAAGTTTATGTGACATAGATTTCAATAGTGGCAATTGTATAAAATTTTACTAAGATTTCATCTGGAATACTACATCCAATTTCGGTCATCACATTACAAAAAAGATGTTGAGCCTTTGCAAAAAGTGCAGAGAAGAGCACCTAAAATGATTAAGGGCCTGAAGACTAAAACTTACGACGAATAGTTGCAGGATTTGAGCATGTCTAGGGTGACATGATAGCAATATTCCAGTATTTGTGGAGTTGCCATAAAGATGAAGGGGTCAACTTATTTTCCAAACTATCAGAAGGCAAGACGAGAAACAATGGATGGAAACTAATCAAGAAGAATTATGAGAAACTTCCTAATAGTGAGAACAAGTAACCAGTGGAACAGCTTGCTTTCAGAAGTTGTGGGTGGTTCATCACTGGAGGTTTTTAAGAAGAGATTGGACAACTACTTGTCTGAAATTGTATAGGATCTCCTGTGAGCATGGGATTGGACTAGAAAACCCCCAAGGTCCCTTCCAGCTGTACTCTGATTGATTGATTGATTGATTGATTGATTGATTAAATTCTCCAGTCATACAATAAACCTATCACCCTTGAATAGATTTTATCAATTACCACTTTAAGGAATTACAGTGTTCCCTCGATTTTCGCGGGTTCAAACTTCACGGAATGTCTATACCACGGTTTTTCAAAAATATTAATTAAAAAATACTTTGTGGTTTTTCCCCCTATACCACGGTTTTTCCCGCCTGATGACGTCATATGTCATTGCCAAACTTTCGTCTGCCTTTAAAAAACATTTTTTAAAATAAACTTTAATAAATAAACATGGTGAGTAATAATCTAAATGGTTGCTAGGGGAATGGGAAATTGTAATTTAGGGGTTTAAAGTGTTAAGGGAAGGCTTGGGATACTTTTCATAGCCAAAAATAGTGTATTTACTTCCGCATCTCTACTTTGCGGAAATTCGACTTTCGCGGGCGGTCTCGGAACGCATCCCCCGCGGAAATCGAGGGAACACTGTATTACAGTAACTGAAAATACAATCTTAGATGTAGTTTTTGAAGAAAAGATATGTAGGGTAGAGACTATATTAGAACCACTTTCTTCCCCAGAACAAAGAGGTTGCATCCCTTAAAGCAGAAATGGCCAAGCATAGAGAATTAATATAATTATCCAAGCATTGTTTACAAAAGAAACTCTGATGAATCAGAGACAACATTATGAGCAGTTTAGTAATGGTAAGTTTCATCTATGATCCAAGCAACTGCATAACCGGTATAGCAGCAAAAATAATATTCAGTGTATATGTTCCAGATAATAAAATAATGCGATAAGCCCTATATGTTCTCAGAGAAACATTCAGTCAGGAAAAAAGAAGATTTATGCATGCTCTGAAGAAAGAAATTCTAAAGCATAAAAAATTGGGATTGGACTTGGACAAAATACACAGACGACAAAGAAGCAGTTTAAACTCAGAATGCTCATCAGTCCAAATATGATTATATTTTTGGGGTATATATATATTGGTAAGAGCTTGGAATAATAGGATGAATAGCATTTTCTTCTTTCCAGGTTGGATGTCACATTGAGACTCTGCTGTTAACTATGCTTTCTAAACATTAAGCAGTTTTGAAAGTCTACTGTGACAAACTAGAAAATCTGTCTTAGAAGTGACTCCTCTTTCCGTGCAGCCTGCTATGTATTGTTGTTTTGATATAGATGTAACGCAGTGGGAATATATGCAGTGCAAGTTTCAGACACATAAAAGGAACCTTCACAGGAGCCCTCGAAAGAAAATGTAGCTAGTGAATTGTTTCTCATCCCTATTGTTGAGAAAGTATCTACAATCTCAATTCAGGGCTGTGTTTCTTTTACTTCCTAACATAGAAACATCATTGGTTATTAAACAATTTCTTAATCTGTGTCAGAACATCTGAATGTTGTATATTTCAAAGCAAACATTAGAATCATTATCCCTGCTCAAATTTAATAATGGTATCTGTGAAAAAACCATTTGATTTGATTACTGAAATATGAATTTCGTGCACCATCTATTTGAAGTTAGTGATGCATATTATCTAGTTGAGAATGTATTTATTGTTGGATTTCAGAGAAGAATAGAAATGTACACATCAAAGTTGATACATCAGTTCTGACATTTTGAGAGAATGTCACCCATTATTGCTGTTTTACAGTGAATAGTACAATTTAGCACAGACAAGCCACTGCAGTGTATATAATAGTGATGTTTCATTTTTAGTAAGTCAGATTGTAAACAAATGAGTATTTGTTAGAATTAAGAGGCAAAATAATTCAGAAGTGTTACTTTATGTAGGCACCGATTGGAAGTTTAATACTATCTAACGGTATGCTATTTTGAAGGCTTCAACTGTATATTTGCTTTAACATTGATGGTGTAAGTTTGATTTGATATCGTCTTTATATGGAGGAAAGATTTAATCTGCCCATCTCATGTTGCAATTTTATCAACTGTTCCATGTGGCTAGATTAGTCCCACTGGCTTTTAGCTATATTAATTGGTGGCACATTAACTACTGCATACACATTAAATGTTCATCAAAATAGTTGTGGATAGGAAAGATTAAACTGTGTCTCCTAATTAGAGGGGGGATTCCCAGCTCTATCTATTTCTTTTTATATGATAATACTTGTTTGCATATAAAATAGATTAACAGCCTCCTTTTCAGGTTAGTATAGCATCAATCAAAATAAAAATGCAAAACATAGAATCCAACCCTTAACCCAATATTTAGTGCATAAATAATTAAAGCAACAAGAGATATATAATTAATAATAGAATATAAATCATTGATTCAAATTGCATGGTAATAAAACTAAGTGAAGGTAGATTAGACCAAAATAAATCTTCAAAATACTGGCCCTGGTGTGTCAGTTTCACAATTTTGCTGGATCATCAAAAGTAAGACTCCAAATTCTGATATTAAAACTTGTGCAGAACTCATCTAAGTTTAAGACCTTAAAGGTTAATAACAGCAGCTTAAATCAAATCTGGAAATGAGTATATTGCTAGTGTAGCCGGTACAGAAAAAATATAATTCAAGAGTCTTGTTCCTGTCACTTCCACTGTTGATGGTTGATTTTTGTACCAGTTGCATATTATGGTATTTAAATACAGCTTTATAGGGAGCAATTATAGTAATCAAATCAATGTTATAGGAAAGGAACTCATAAGCAAAATTTTCCCCTGGCTAGTAATAATATCTATTTCCCTTCTGGTCATATAATTGTGTGGCACCTGAAGTAACCTGTTTTCCTTTCCCTTCTTAAGGAGAAAGGTTCTCAATTCTGAAATATTATATTATACAGTATAACATGTCATCAAACTTAGTTCTAAGCAAAGAATAAATATAATTTAAAATAATTGGATTTCAAGAACAATACTTGGAACGAAACTTGCTCAATATGCTGTTGAAGACTTGCTCATTTACCCATTATAAATGCATCCTAATTACATATTTGTATGACACTATTATTTTTTCTTATTCTTTATGCTAAAACCTTTGATTGTGTGTATCACAAGTTGTGGCAAATTCTTAAAAAAATGGGAGTACAGATCATCTTATTTGTCTCTTGAGAAACCTATACGTGGGTCAAGAAGCAACAGTGACAACTGGACACAGAACCACTGATTGGTTCAAAATTGGGAAAGGAGTCCGGCAAGGCTGTGTACTGTTGCTCTGCCTATTTAACTTATATGCAGAACACATAATGAGAAAGGTGGGGCTAGATTAATCAAATTAAGATTGCTGGGAGAAATACCAACAACCTCAGATATGCAGATGATACTTTCTAATGGCAGAAAGTGAAGAAGAACTAAGAGCCTCTTGATGCAGGTGAAGGAGAGTGCAAAAGTTGGCTTGAAACTCAATACCTAAGAAAACTAAGCTCATGGCATCATGCCCTCTCAATTCCTGGCAAATAGATGATGAAGAAATGGAGGTAGTGACAGATTTTATTTTCCTGGGCTCCAAGATCACCATAGATGGGGACTACAACCAAGATTTTTTTTAAAAAAACCACTTGCTCCTGGGAGGAAAGCACATCAAGACAGCAGGGAAGATTCCTGCAAGTCTCTTGGATTGCAAGACAATCAAACTGGTCAGTCCTAGAGGCGATCAACCCTGACTGCTCTTTAGAAGGCTAGATCCTGAAGATGAAACTCAAATACTTTGGACATCTAAAGAGAAGGAAGGACTCACTGGAGAAGAGTCTAATGCTGGGAAAGATTGAGAGCAAAAGAAGGGGATGACACGACAAAGAATGAGGTGGCTGGATGGAGTCACTGAAGCAGTAGGCATGAGCTTAAATGGATTCCAGAGGAATGTTGTCTGTGGAGTTATATTATTATTATTATTATTATTATTATTATTATTATTATTATTATTATTATTATTATTATTATGTCAATATAACACAGCAAATGAGATCACTATGCTGGATTTCGTATTTCATCACCAGTTGGGTGCTTCCCCAGCACCTAGGACTGTGTGATGTAGTGGTGAATTATGTTTGTCGATCCCAGTAAAGCAGCCTTTTGCAATTGACAGATGGAGATTTTGTCAATTCCGATGGTTTTCAAATGTCCGCTGAGATCCTTTGGTACTGCGCCCATAGTGCCAAGTACCACTGGGACCACTTTCACTGGCTTATGCCAGAGTTGTTGCAGCTCGATTTTTAGATCTTTGTATTTCACTAATTTCTCTAGCTGCTTCTCCTCAATTCTGCTGTCTCCTGGGATTGCAATGTCGATGATCCATACTTTCTTTTTCTCCACAATCACAAGTGTGTTATGCTTCAGAATTCGGTCAGTCTGAAGTCCCACAGTAGTTTTGCTTGCTCATTTTCGACCACTTTTTTGGGCTTATGATCCCATCAGTTCTTTGCCACTGGTAAATGGTAGTTCCGGCACAAGTTCCAGTGGATCATCTGTGCCACAGCATCATGTCTATGCTTGTAGTCAGTCTGTGCGATCTTTTTGCAGCAGCTGAGTTTGTGATGATGATGATGATGATGATGATGATGATTATTATTTAGACTTGTATGCCGCCCTTCTCCGAGTTATGGGTTGGACATTACTTCGCAACTTACAATAAAAATTCTTATTTTCACACCTCCACCATAATGCCTGCACACCTTCACACACAGTACATGTGGCTAACTTGTATTTAAGAGGGCAAAAAAAAAGTTTTCCTCCATTTAACTAGAAGGTTCTGTTAAATAGGAGCTGATGGCAGCACAAATACCCTGAAAGATTCTTGGATTTAGTTCAGTAGCTGTCAAATAGTTCATAGGAAAGTGGTCAAATGTGCCACATGGTTCATGTTTCTTATGATTTTTAAAAATTCTATTAGAGTACCAGCCTGTAAAAATGGTCCTCCTAAAATCTGAACAGATGTGCACGGATTTAGGCTATTGATATAACAGCAAACCACATTCTTCGTCTACTATCAAATAAAGTAATGCGACTTTCAGCAGCAAGCTTCTGTAACTTATTTATTTGATTTGCATCCTGCTTTTATTTTGTACAATACCATGTTCCCTTCTCCTATTTTCCCCACAATTGCAAGCCTCTGCAGTGAAATTCACTCAGAAAAAAGTGACTGGCCCTTCAAGAATATACTTCTGTCATATGGGAAATATTTCCTAAATGATGGCTTCATCATTTAAAGGAAATGGTTTGCTAGCAAATGATACTGTACGCATAACTGTAAATCATAATGTTTATCTGATTGAGATGATGCTAGCACAGCATAAGTGTTTTTGCAATATGTATGTGGCCAAATTAAAATTCAGGAAGGTTGCATCATTAGCCATTATATAAATAGCTTATTAAAAAAGACACAGATATGTTTCTCTTAGCAAATTTAAAATAATCATTAGACTCTTTCAGCAGATTGCTGTTAATTGGGTTGGGAATTAAACAGCTTTGTATGAGTGCAGTTAATTAATAGCTCATTACTTTTTTAATAAGGCAAATTCACTTGTAAGTAAGAAAGATGCCATAGAATTTATCACAGTCTTGAAATTAGACTGAGTTTTACCATCATTTTATCTACTGAGAGAGTTAATCTTATAACTTGAAAGATGAGGATTATATTCAGAAAGGCTCGCATTAGCTTTTCTCAACACCCTGGACATTCACGTTTCAAGAGTTTTCCATGTTATCAAGTGAATCTATCAAAGATAATACATTATTTTTCTTTCGGCTTATACATTCAATCCATATTAGGAAAGAAGGAAGAAATAGGGTATGAATACTGAAACAATCCTTTAAAGTCAAGAGCTTGCCTTTACTAAATTTACTCAAATCTCTCCATTGCCTCTCCAGTCAAGGACACTATCTGAATTTTATTCCACTAAACAGTATGACGGTTGAAACAAGAACTTAGCAATATAAACAGTACCATAAACAATTACAATAGCTGCTTGAAGTAACTATTAGTACATATACGAGTTGATTCTTTTTGGTGCAAGAGTGCTTTTATAGTAAGAACATTATTTACCCATCAATTTATAAGAGTGTATGGATGTAATTATGGCAATGTCATAAGAATCTATTATACAGATTTAAAATCAGCATTTGTCAAATAATGAAGTGATATCCTAATAAAATGTAGCAAACTATTGAAAACATTTAATGAAAGAGTTAAAATAGAATAGAATTTTATTGGCCAAGTGTGATTGGACACACAAGGAATTTGTCTTGGTGCATATGCTCTCAACGTACATAAAATAAAATATACATTTTTCAAGAATCATGTGGTACAACACTTAATGATTGTCATAGGGGTCAAATAAGCAATGAAGAAGCAATATTAATAAAAAATCTTAGGGTATACACAACAAGTTACAGTCATACAGTCAACATGGGAGGAAATGGGTGATAGGAATTATGAGAAAAACTAGTAGAATAGAAGTGCAGATTTAGTAGAAAGTCTGACAGTGTTGAGGGAATTATTTGTTTAGTAGAGTGATGGCGTTCGGGAAAAAACTGTTCTTGTGTCTAGTTGTCTTGGTGTGCAGTGCTCTGTAGCGACGTTTTGAGGGTAGGAGTTGAAACAATTTGTGTCCAGGATGTGAGGGGTCAGTAAATATTTTACCCGCCCTCTTTTTGACTCGTGCAGTATACAGGTCCTCAATGGAAGGCAGATTGGCAGCAATTGTTTTTTCTGCAATTCTGATTATCCTCTGAAGTCTGTGTCGGTCCTGTTGGGTTGCAGCACCAAACCAGAAAGTTATAGAGGTGCAGATGACAGACTCAATGATTCCTCTGTAGAACTGAATCAGCAGCTCCTTGGGCAGTTTGAGCTTCCTGAGCTGGCGCAGAAAGAACATTCTTTGTTGTGCTTTTTTGATGATGAAAGAGTTAAAACTATAATTGTATCCAAGCGTAACTGTAAACAAAAGAAGTGGAAATATCAAATTGTTCTATGTAGCTTGACACCGATGAAATCAATATGGAATTGGAATATTTTTTTATTGGCTAAATACGATTGGATACACAAGGAATTTGTCTCTGATACATAAGCTCTCAATGTACATGCAAACAACAAAGTGATAAATCATAGATCCTTAATCATAAGATGAAATCATAAATCATAAGATAAAAACAACAAGTGATGAATCATAAGATACCAATAGTAGGAGATCTGGATTGGGCTCCACTTATTTTTGCCACTGGTTCACATCATGATGTTTCATGACGTTTCTTCTGAGCTATACAAAAAATCAATCATTGAATTTCAGCATTTCTGGCCTCTAACAAATCACCCCAGGAGCCAAACAGTACATTACAAAGAGATTGAGTTGGATGTCCCCTCAGAGGAAAGAAGCAGATGTTAGCTGCCTCCAGACCACATGTAGGAAGATTACCTCAGATGAAAAATCACCTCAGGCAACTTGCCTTGGCTGTTGTGGGAACCACAACCAGGCATTCTGCAGGTTCAGGACTGCCCTTTGCTGCCGCTGTTGCAAGAAAGGCTACGTGTCCAGGATGTGAAGACCATCCCTTCCTCCAATTTGCCACCAGAACTTGCCTACCAGCCAAGATTATTATTATTATTATTTGGATTTGTATGCCGCCCCTCTCCGAAGACTCGGGGCGGCTCACAACAAGTGAAAAACAATCCAATACATAATCCAATTATTTAAAATATTAAAAGTTTTTTAAAAAACACCCTATACTAACATACACACACACAAGCATACCATGTATAAATTCAGCGGGCCCAGGGGGAGATGTTTAGTTTCCCCATGCCTGACGGCAAAGGTGGGTTTTGAGAAGTTTACGGAAGGCAGGAAGAGTAGGGGCAGTTCTGATCTCCGGGGGGAGTTGGTTCCAGAGAGTCGGTGCCGCCACAGAGAAGGCTCTCCCCCTGGGGCCCGCCAACCGACATTGTTTAGTTGACGGGACCCGGAGGAAGCCCACTCTGTGGGACCTAATCGGTCGCTGGGATTCGTGTGGCAGAAGGCGGTCTCGGAGATATTCTGGTCCGATGCCATGAAGGGCTTTAAAGGTCATAACCAACACTTTGAATTGTGACCGGAAACTGATCGGCAGCCAATGCAGACTGCGGAGTGATGGTGAAACATGGGCATACCTGGGTAAGCCCATGACTGCTCTCGCAGCTGCATTCTGCACGATCTGAAGTTTCCGAACACTTTTCAAAGGTAGCCCCATGTAGAGAGCATTACAGTAGTCGAACCTCGAGGTGATGAGGGCATGAGTGACTGTGAGCAATGAGTCCCGGTCCAGATAGTGGTGCACCAGGTTCGCCTGGTGCAACTGGTGCACCAGGCGAACCTGGGCAAACGCCCCCCTCGCCACAGCTGAGAGATGGTTTTCTAATGTGAGCTGTGCATCGAGGAGGACGCCCAAGTTGCGGACCCTCTCTGAGGGGGTCAATAATTCCCCCCCCAGGTTAATGGACGGACAGATGGGATTGTCCTTGGGAGGCAAAACCCACAGCCACTCCGTCCAATAGAAAACCTCAAACTCAGAGAGATGACACTTTCTCCATCTCCAGAGCCACCCAGCTTCACATTATTATTATTATTATTATTATTATTATTATTATTATTATTATTATTTAGATTTGTATGCCGCCCCTCTCCGTAGACTCGGCTGTGAGTCAGGCAACACTATTAAATTCGCCTCACAAACTCTATGTAACTCTCTAGCCTTGCAAAATGGAGGTCAACACTGGTTCCTCCAAATCCTTACTTTCCAGGGCAACCATCAACCAATTAACTGCCTAACTTTGACAAAAGCCGACTGTTTACTGCCCTCAAGGACTACCAGGGCAAGCTAATCCCATATTTCTTATGCAGATTTCAAGGGAAACCTGCCTCTGATCATTGTGAATAGCGAGCTGCCATCACTACTGGGGCTCCATTGGTTTTCTGCCCTAGGTGTCACTGTCACTGGCATCCATGTGATGAACGATGACACTTTGGATGTCCTCTCACCTCTGATTTCACTGATGTATTCGGCTCAGGCTTGTGTAAATATACGGGGAGCCCCATTTCTCTCAATTTGGATCCCCCCAGGGGGTTCCTCTACTCTTAAAGCCCAAGTGAGTCCCCTTGGCTCTGCAGCCTAAGGTACACTTAGAAATGGATAAACCTATCACCCAAGGGTTGTTAGCATAGTTCCCTCTAAGCTGAGCAGTGAGCAATCGCTCACTTAAAAATCATCATCAACTCAGAGTTTTCCAAACCTGCCCAGAAGCCGAGAAGGAAAGAGTGAGAGGGAAGGAGAGAGAGAGGAAGAGAGGAAGAGAGAGAAACAGATAGAAAAAAGAGAGGAAGGAAAAGAGAAAGAAAAAGAAAAAGAATGGGAGTAAGGAAGAGAGAAAGAAAATCAAAATCTAGTTTGAAACTAGCTCAACTATTTAAGTGGCATTTTGATATTGATAGAGTTGCCCTATTATGAGCTCACTGTTATAGACACACAGTACAGTATTTTATTTTGAAATTCTCTGAGGCAAAACAGGGTGGTTTTTTTTATTTGTTTGTTTGTTTATTTATTTATTATTTCTGTGCCGCCCAGTCCCAAAGGGACTGCCGCTCAGACACTATACTTTTCCGCCCCCCCCCAAAAAAAAAATTAGAGGGAACACTGGTTGTTAGAGCCTATAAATCACTTCAAATGGGAAACCTCTATTGTAATTCCCCTAAAATCTGATGGCTCCATCAGGATTTGTGCTGATTATAAAGCAACCCTCAACAAGACCCTGCAAGCCAACCCATATCCTATTCCAGTAGTACAGCACATCCTGCACTCCTTGGGCCGGGGCTTCATTTTCTCTAAGCTGGATCTTGCACAGGTCTATCAGCAGCTCCCAGTGGATGAAGTCACTGTCTTGACTCAAACCATTGTCACCCACCCGGGAGCCTTCAAGCACCTCTAGCTTGTTGTAAGTGTAGCCCCTGGCATTTTTCAAAGCCTAATGGAATGGCTGCTCCACAGATTGCAGGGGGTATTCCCTACTTTGAGGACA